>NW_009732534.1:6084-54082 GCF_000703405.1 Apaloderma vittatum | reverse complement strand
AAATAATGCTAATGATAGTAACATGGGAAAGCACAGAGGCAGGGGAAGTCTCACAGCATTAGTGATGCTTGAATTGCAGAAAAACTAATGCCAACAGGCAGCAAAGAGAACAGACTGGAGGAAAGAAAAAAAAAGATTGGTTTTTTTTTAGTCATTTGGTATTCAACAAATTCCAGTTTACATGCTATAGGCCAAATTCTATCTTCTGGTGCCTGCTTAGGTGCAAGAGGGGTGTATTTTTATTAGGGATTGTGATCTATTCATGTTAAAGAAATACTCAGATTAAACCAAGTTTAGATTACAAAGTGGTAGTTGACAGAAGACATTCGGACTGGAGATTTCCCTTGAAACAATGCGAGAAAGTACTTACTTCCTGAAGTCCATTACCCTTCACAGGTAGTTTCCTACCATTAAATATCTAGCAGTCAGGAGAAAGAGCCCCAAACTGTGACAGGCAGCTTCACATGCTGGATGCGTAAATGTAATATTCATATGTAGCTTTATGGAGGAGTTCTTTTCCACAGTGTATGAACCAAACATCTCAATTAAATTGAGAAGGGGGAAAACCTGGTTTTCATTAGCTGTGAAGACTTTCAGAATTACATTAGTTGCAGTTCATTAGATCTTCTAATTGTATTTGCTGTGTGTCATGATGAGGGAGTGAGGGGCTTGGGTGTGCGTGGGGAGGACCCAGCTTGTAGATTTTTCCCACAGGACCAGTGATTAGTTGCTGCTGCCTCAGTCCATTGGGATCAAGCCCAGGGTTTTATGTTTCCCCATCCACAGCAGGAAAACAGATAAAATGCACCACGTGCCAGGATGGTTTTTTGGGGGAGGAGCAGGACGCTGTTGGGTTTATTTTGCCTTGCTACCTGGCACTGCTCCAGCTGGCAAGTGCCTCCACCTTGGTGGAGAGGTGAAGCCACAGGATATGCTGGACTATCATAAGCAAATGGTGTTTTCATTTGCCCCAGCTCTGCCTCCATTTGAAAGGACAGAATGACATCGTTACGCATGTCTCGGCGAGAAATCGCAATGAAACTGCGCAACAACACAAGGCCGTGGAAAGACCTGGTCTGCCAGGGCTGCTCCCGCTGCACTAAGGATCAGCCACTTCTTCTGTTCTGATCTGTCAGCCAAGGAAGTCAACTCAAAGGACTGTGTCTGAAGATCTTGCCCAGCATGTCACCACAGGTTAACCTCCCCCACTTTTGTCCATGATTTATAGACACCTCCTATCCCGATTCCAGGTGTCTGAAAGTTCACTGGCCTGTAAGAAGAGACTAGGTGTGGCGAGCTGTGAAGGTGCTACCTAGTCTACATTTTTGACAGTACTAGTTTCTCAACAGGCAGATGTTGGTCTTTACTGACCACAAGCAGACAGTTTTTAGATTGTTTTTAGATGTTAGTGAAGTTAAGGAAGCATCTTCCCTTAAGGACCATGTGGCTGTGTTTCCAACTCAGAAAAGAACAGAAGGAGCATGCAGATGCTGGGGACACCAAGTATCTGAGATCGGTTTTCATTTCTGCCAAAGAGCTCTTCAAAAACTGAAAACTTCCTCTGCTTTGGATGTTTCAGATGTTTCAGAAAATGAAGATATTCACACAGGTATTCTAGAATGTGCTGCCTTAGTCTTATCTAGATAAAATGTTAACTCTTCAGGACAGGGACTGTCTTCAGCAGTGAATAAGGCTCTGCATATTTGCACTAGATATTTAAGAAAAGTTGACATTCCTAATGAAATACAAATGCCAAAAAGTTAAAAATAACTTTATTGAATCAATTGGTGTGAATAATGAGAAATTTGAGCTTGAAACAGCGCTTTACCCTTACAAAGCACACCGCAAGCTGAACACTGTTCTCATAAAATTGGTCTGTCACTAAGTTCAGTGACTGACTGTTGTCTCTCTTGCTGTGAGATATTACACAGCTCAATTCTCACTAATTCCTTTTGCTTCAGGATTATTTAATCTTAAATATAACAGGCTTTTCTAGTGTAAATTGTGCTCTACCCCCAAGGAACATCACTGAGCTTCCCTGAAACGTTCCTGTCTTCCAGACTTTTGTATCTATAGATTATATACTACTGTTGGCACTCAGTAATCTGTGTTTTTTAAATTTAAAATTATTTTCCTTAGATTTTTCAAAACTGGAGTGATTTTAGTGTGCTTCATTTGGGGGGATCTCACTCAAGACACAAAGGCTGTAATATCCTAACAGTTGGATACAAGGCACTTTTAAATCTGTTTAGGCAGAGTTGATCACAGTATAAGCACTAAAATTTTGTCAAACTATAAGTTAAATATCCATGGAAGTCATGTGCTTTCTCCTATGATGAGAACAGAGATGAGATGTGTCAGATGGGATCCCACAGATAGCATCTGGTTTTAGAGGTGCAAACATACTGAAGTTGAATCCCACTCTTAAGTAGGAGGGTTTTTTATTAAAAAAACCACTTCAGCAGCAGCAGCAGCATTTCGTTGGGGATAATCAAACCATTATGTTTTGCTGCTGCATATTTTGCAATCTTCTGTATTTTGATAAGTTCAGAGTCCTTTGGAAATTGGAAGTAGCCTCTGGAAAAGTACTATCTATCCATTGTGCTTCATGGGCCTGATTCAAACACAGTTTGAGAACAAGAACGATTGCTATGGATTTTAGAGGTCTTTTAGGTCAGGTGACAGAGGCAATCTCTGTGTGCGCCTGCTTCCTATGGGGAATTTCTCTATTTCCATTACTATTCCCTGAGTTTGCAAAAGGGCTGCTCAAAGCGTTGTTGCACTGCAAAGACTGAAAGGGGACTTGGCATGGAAGAATTATAAAAACAGCAAAGTGCATTAATAAAGAGACTGTGTTCAATATGAAATAGCATCTAGTTCCAGGAACAGCAAAGCTATCAGGAGTAGTTGTGTCAGAGCTGGAAAACACTTCACAAAGACAGCTTTCATTTCTATATGCTCTAAAGTATGCAGTAATCGTGGTCTAATTACCTCACTGCAGCCAGAACGCAATATGGGGTATTGTGGGGGTGTGGGAAAGAGCGTAATATGCTACAATTAAGCTGTAATCTTTGGCATGGTCACTCATCAGATAAAGCTCTTCTGCTGTCGCATTTGAGACAGTCATTAGCTGGCTGCTAAAGCCTGGGGAAAAATATGTGGTGGTGTTCCTAGGAGCTGTTTCACAGAGGCTTCATTATTGGTTTCTTCCTCAGCAGCTGGCCAAGCCCAGCCCATGCTCCGCATTTGCGAGCTGTGTCCACAGTGCTCTGCCTTTCCCTGCTTCTGGTGGGGAGTTTTCTACTGCTGGTGGTGGAATGGAGGTAACGTTATGAATCTGTGAGCTTTTAAGTTACTAGTTTAAAACTCTGTTTGCTCAGTGCCTGATTTATAATGGAGGATACCTTCGTCAGAGGTTTGTGAGCATATGGCTTATACATAGAAAAGGCCTCGCGCAGGTAGCAAATGAATATGCTAGCTACATGAAGTTAGGTGCGTAATTATGCACATGCATTAACCCCAAGATGCAGACTCTGTTTCACTGGGACGTAATCATGTTCACATGCAATTATGCTCACCTTTCTTTCAAAATCCAATTTTATGGTCTTCTAGGAAAGCCTCACAGGTAACATCTCTGATTTTCTAAAATTCTCCACCATTTTAATGGAAACACTGCCTTCAAGCAAGCTCTTGAATTCACACTTAATTGTTCATACTACTGTCCGGATTCTTCCTGCTTTCCCAAATGTCTTTCTGAGGGAGGAGAAGCAGCCTACAGTGCAAGCTTGTCTGGAATTGCTGAAATTCTGGTAGGAATAAATTGGAAAGGATGGAAGAAGTCAGGTCAACTTTGAATATGTTGACCTCAAGGTGTTGTGGTCTGAGGAAACATGAATGAGTTGATTGGAGCATAAATGCAGATTACGGTGTAGACCAGCATTTGCTGCTGCAAATACCTGTTTAAAATTTTTCTGGAATGCCACTGGCAGGTGGTTTCAGAGACTTGGTTTCTCTTCAGGAAATGTTAAGACTTAAAAGGCATGAAAAGTGACCGGTGTTTTGGGACTGTTAGTTTTGTCTTAGATCTGTTTTTGCATTATAGAGCACATACATCTTTTGATAAGCCAGCTATGATTTCTGTAAAAGTAGATACAGTGGGGAATTAGATCAGAACCTCATTATTCTGCTGCTTCACAAAGCAGAAGCATGAACTATTTCGAAGGCGTACGGCACGCATCATCTCTGCAAGGCTCGTCTGACAGCCTGCAACAGCAGCACAGTCCATGTCAGTAATTCCTTCCAGCATCAGGCTTTCAGGACCAGGCCTTAATTATGTGCACATCTGGTCTCCTGCAGCAGTTCTTCACTGCTTTGAATAAGACCTGTCTGCCTATAACTGTTCTCATTAAATGGGTGCTGCCAAGCAGCTCGAAACACAACTGCACCAGAAGACATTTCATCTGTTGTAGGAAAGGATTTGTCCTGGTTTCGTGCACAGAAACCCTAAAAGCAAAATGCACTGGGTGCTGCATGAGAGACATGATCTTGGTCTTAAGGTTTGTGTGGTTCAGTGCTGGTCTACATATGAACAGCTAGAAGCTAAAACAAGGCAACGCAGATGCTGAAACAGTAACATAAATTGGTCTTACAACTTTTTTACAGTGCCTTTGGAGAAACTTGACAAGCTTCACTCTGGTGATACTGTGGTGTGAGGAGAGGTTCTGCCAAGCAGGACCTCAGTCCAGACTGAGTCCTGTTGCCTGTTGTCTCCAGGAGCATTTAATTGCAATTGCTTTTATGCACCTAACACCTCTTTAAAGCAAGGATAACATTTGTGTATTCAGGCTGTTCCATAGTATCATGTGTTTTAATGTAGCAATGACTGAGATTATCTAAATTTCCTCCTTTTGATAAAATTTCAATATATTTGTACTTACTTTATTTGGTACTTACCCACGCTGATTGCTGTTTTGATGCCTTAATACAGTTTTTGTCACCTATGGCAGAGGTGATTGCTCCAGGCAGGAAACAGAACTGGGAACTGGGTGAGAGGAGCGGCTGTGGGTAGAAAGCTATGGTAGTGAAGTACTAAGAGAAATGAAGGAGCTCTAGCACAGGGTAGTCAAGGTCATTTTCAAATTCTCAGTCTGAGGTGCAAATGATCTGGTTTTGCCAGATTGGAACAGCCTGAAGCATAATTTTGGCTGCAGTAAAATGTCTTGTGGGTTTTTTTTCTCCAGCTAATCCCAAACACAGCTCTCGAGTTAGCTCTGGTCAGGGATTGGTCCTGGAAGACAATTTGGATACAACCACCATTCTGTGGGAATAAGAAAGTTTAACTGCATGGGCTCAGACTGTGCCATGCCAACTGACTGCAGTACAATAGTATTATCAACAGCTTTAATTTACTGCTATGGATGTAACCTTAATGTTCAGAGCACAACTCCCATTAACTCCTGCAAGCAAGTTCCAAACCAGGACCTGCAGTAGGAGATGACTGTGAAAAATTTGGCCCAAGTATTTTG
The DNA here is from genome assembly GCF_000703405.1 of Apaloderma vittatum. Lineage (NCBI taxonomy): Eukaryota > Metazoa > Chordata > Aves > Trogoniformes > Trogonidae > Apaloderma > Apaloderma vittatum. The sequence goes on along the minus strand of NW_009732534.1, from coordinate 48,557 downwards.
CCCACACAGGGAGGAATGTGGCCCTGATGGTGTCACAGAATTTGGCTCTGGTGCCGTAACAGGTTCTGCTGTCTGGAATCCACCAGCTACAGAAAGGAGATGCTCAGGAGCTGCCTCCAGCTGCTCTGCTGTTCAAGCATGGTGAAGCCATATGGTGGAAAAGGTCACAAAACCGTTTCATTTAAAATTGAGAGTTTCAGAGAATGTCTATTTGTGTGAAGAAAGGGTGCTTTAAGTTAATTTTAACCCAGTTCACCATAGTGCTACACTTAAGTTTGTGCCAGGAGCACAAACGGCATTTCCCTTCCAGTGACGTGGTGTTTCCACGCATGCAGAGAACAGTCCTGACATGGAAATGGTTCTGGATTGAGAAAAGTGCATCTGGTATGACCTCCCTCTTCTCTAAATCAGGTGCATAGTTTGATGTGAACTCTTGTGGGTACAGGAGCTGTGGTAATGGGTGGCCTTCCTTCAGGTGTTTTCCTCAGGGTGGCCTGAGGATGTTATGGACAAGGGATGTGCTCGGTCTTTGGGCACTCGGAGATGCACTGCACCCACTGATGCCTGAGCTGGGTCTGAAGTGGCAGAGAGGGAGGAGGGAGTTTTCTGGAGAGGGCCTAAGGTAACACGACCTCATTAAGTCTCCCATTGGACTCTAGATTCGTAGAAAATGTCTATTTTCAGTATTTGGAGGAACAGAAGATAAAAGGATCAGCATGCACGGATGTTACTCGTACCTGGAGGACTGTTTCTGTCGCTTCCTGTTTATTGTAGCCCAGATTTCTGTCCCATTTTTTTTGTGTTTAAATAACAGTGTTTGCAGCTGAATGTAGACAAGAGGGCATTGCTTTCTTAATTCTCAGCTCTCATCTCAGTCATGGTTCCACGTATCTTGTACTTTGCCATTTTATGGTTTAGCGCAGCTCTCTGGGGGCTTGCTACCAGACCAAAAAAAATCTTTAAAAATTGTGACCTTCTTTCCCACGCTCCCATTGCCCTCCAAGGTCTGTGCTGTTGGGCTGGAGAGGATCTTCCCAGCCTGGTGATCCAACTGGTCTGTTCTGCCGTTTAGCAGTGGATAACTGAAGGCACTGAGAACAGAACGGGTGGGAAGGAAAAGAGGGCGGTAGGAAACCGAGCAGCCTGGGAAGGAGCCCTGTAACTGGAGCTCAGCACGGAGGCGAGTACATGAAGCTCCTGGGCAAGTCCCCCTGTTAGCCGAATCCAGCCTGACAGCCCGGGATAGGGAGTCACGATCCCACGGCCCTCCCCCCCGAGTCTCTCCTGTCCTGTCGCGTTTGGCTTCTTACAGTCAAAGTCGCTCAGTTGTCAAAACAATTTCTTCCCTTGCCTACGCTCCATCTATAATTCATTAAGAAATGCAGAAGAGGTGAAGCCATCAGCTTTTCCCACTCTTTCCCCTCTGGAAAACCTGGGCTGAGCGTAGTTTGCGGCAGGACATGAATGAACGGTTGTAAAACCCAGAAGCCGAGGAGGGAAGGCAGAGGGAGAGGGACACACTGCCATCTCCTGCCAGGCCTCTCAGGCCACCAGGACATGGCATCTGCCTCTCCCAGAGCACATCCCCCATGTGTTTCGCTGTCATCTTGGGCAAATCTTTGCTCAGAAAACCCCAGTCAGATCTTTGCTCAGAAAACCCAAAAGACACTACATCTGTCCATTCGCGAGCTTCAAAGGAGTTCAGGTCTCAGCCCAAGCTTCCTCTCACCAGTTGAAGTTGTGACTCCATGTGCTCCCTAAAACTGCAGCCTAGATCTTATGTACAAAAGCGCTTCACACCAGATACATCTTTTTACTTAATTTTGGCAACATATTTGCACTTGCGTGTCCTGCACTCACATCATCACAGGATGAAGTGCATCAGCTCTGCTTTATCTTTGCAACAGCTGTAAGGAAAAATAACATATTATTCGTCCTGAAAGCGCGAATCATGCGCTTCTTCTTGAAACTGCAAATGTAATTGTGCATTTAAGTGCAATTTTGAGGAAATGGCTGTGAGTGTTATTTGCTACATGGGTTCCACTAATGGCAAATATTGATGTCTAAAAAAAGCTAGAGAAAGTTGCCACATGAAGGAGAAATTTTATTCAGTATAGCATAAGGATTAGTTTTCTGAACAGATAATGGCTTTGAAATGTGAACACGAGCCATGACTGGCTTTTTGCCTTTGATGAAATAACCAGTTTTCTTATCCAGGTATTCCAGGCCTATCTCTGTTACTCCTTTTTGGAGTTCAGCATCACCAGCAACCTGTGTGGAGACTTCTGTGAAAAGGGTACAATGAAAGAAATCTTCGTCTTAAAAAGATGATCACATACGAAGAAGAGAACACCTATAGTTCAGTTGACTGTTGTTCTGTCTCAGCGGTGTCTCTCTGCGAGGGTAAACTCTTCGAGTCTGGCAGTCTTTCAAGGGTGGAGGTAGGATTTTTTTCAAGTCCAGCAGATGACAGGCCCCAGGTAAGCTCCATCTTCAGTGGCAGGGTTTGCATCGAGCTCTGAAGCACCCTCACAGGAGCCACAGATCCCTCTCCCCGAACAGAGACATTCACCAGAGGGCAGCACAATATCACTTTTTATTATAAAAGCAGGAATTAACCTTTCAGCTGTCAAAGAGCTTTTTGGAATTAGCTGCTTCTTTGTCTATAGTTGGGATTGCAAAGAAGTTTCTCTTTAAAGCTGGCCTCTGAAGCAGCTCCAAAATCCACTTGTAGTGTAGGGTTAATGGTTGGACTCGATGATCCCAAGGGTCTTTTCCAACCTGAATTGTTCTATGATTCTATGATTACATTAGGCATACTTTAGTGTTTTAGTGTCCAGGCATTCACCAAGTGGAAGCAGAGGGATTCTGGAGTTGTTTGTATTTTCAGTGTATTTTTCTGCTGGGTTTCTGTCCAGGGTTGGTCAGGGCAGCTGATGGGTGCTTGTCCATCTTCAGGTATTTCAGGAGCTCTCCAAGGCAGCATCCTGAGTGAATACTATTTCAGCCTCATCATTTGGGAAGCATTAAACAGCAGGAGTAAGCCCCCTGATGACACTTCATGAGAAGGATTCACAGAGGGTGAATGTAGGCATTTTTTTTGGTATTTTATTTACTTCTGGTTGTCCTGTATGCTAAGCAGCTTCTAGGTCCTTTAGCAGTTATGCCAAACTCTTGCCATTCAAGGAGCTAAGAGGAGTCGCTGGGCACGTCTTGCTCAGCTTCCCTCACGCAGGGCTTCATCTGTCAACTTTGTTCAAGTTTATTACTCTGCTTGCACAGGTAACTGGTGTCTCCAGCTTCCCCTGGTTGAAGTGCCATCATACTTTACTGACCTTTACTGATGTCTTTCTCTCAACTGACGGTTAAAGCTTTAGAATCTGAATTCTTGCTCTTTTGCTGTAGATGAAATACATCTTCTGTCCTTGGTCATTCTCTTTGCTCCATTTGGCTTCTGCCTGGTGGGATGTCTCCTGTCTAGCTTCAATCTTGCACTTCACTCCTGACATTCACACGTAAGCCTCCCTCAACTCTCTCCTTCTGATCTCACTCCTTTATAAGCTCAGTGTAAACTCTGTCCACTCCTGCTCATCCTAACACTTCCTAACTCTGTACTGAAGTCTTTTAAGCTGCAGCTTTTCTATAGGGCTGCTCCACATGCATCCATAGCTTTCCTTCGTTCAAGTATTATCTTTATTTAACAGCCAGCAGCCTTAAGAACCTATGTGTAGAATAAAAGAATAACTTTTCCTACCATATTAGCTTTTGGTACGTTACTTAGTCTTCTGAGAGGAGTATAGTATTGCTCTTCAGAGTAGGTATAAAATCATGAACTTAATAGTAGAAATAATTTAAATGTTATCTTTCAAGACAGCTTTCTGTCTGCTTTAAACAAAAAACGTAGTTCTATTGTAAGAAAAAGGAAAAATATTTTGAAGTCCCTATTCTTTTTCTTACATTTTTGTCCACTATTTGGAAAAAAGTAAAAATAGAAAAGGCTCCTCTATCATTTGCATTCTCTCTTTTCATTTCTTGGGAGAACTAAGGAAGAAAATACAATAAAAAGGCTGAAAAGAGATTTGATTCTGTTTTCATTCCACTTTCACATTTCAGTTAATCCTTTTTTTTTCCAAGGAAGGAGGAAAATTAGTATTCTTTTAAGGCAAATGATGGGGAAAAAAGGTAAATTATCTCTTAAGAGCAATTTTTAAAGCTTTAACAGGGCAGAAAATGTCTTTGAAAATACACGAAAAATAAAAGTTGAATAGAAAAATGCTTTCTATTCAAAACATTTAACAAAGGTTTGGAGCTAGCTAAGGCAGTCAGTGCTTTGTAGTATTTTCTAAATGAGGACAGTCTATCACCTCTACAGGAATCCATTCCAATGCACGCTGCCCATGCACCTCATCAGAGAGGTCTTTGTGGGCATTTCACCAAGTTTTCTCCAGACTAAATCTGATTCTGCTTTTCTTAAGGTCACTCAGTTTCACAGTGATGTGATAGACTCAGTGTAGAAATAACACACGTTTTGCTTTAAATAAGGGTGAGGAAGGGCTGTATCAGATCCACATCTGCAACATACATAATTTTTAGAGTTGCTTTTAGTTTTTTAAGCTCTACCAAGATAACCACAGAGGCATGTAGGTCAACAGTGGTCATCCCCGAAGGGCAGTGGATCTTTGGTGTCAGCGCTCAAGGCTACCAGTAGGACATACCTGTGCTTTGGTGAGGTGTATGACACCTACTTTTCCCATCCTGTGTATTTATGGGTTTGGAGAAGTTGCAGATTATCTGACTTTCCTATAACTTGGCCAAACTAGAAATATTTAACTACAATTTGAAGTCTGTCTTTCCAAAATTAGCAACATTTTCCATCTTTTGTTTGTTTCTTCCATTCCAAGTTATTGAACGCCATTAATATCTAAAAGGAAAGTTTTTATCTTTATGGATACATTAGTAAGAACTGCTTTTTCTGGAGAAGTGTCCACAACTCTGATCCTGAATGGAAGAAACCAATGAGCCTGTTTTATGTAGGAATGGTAATGTTACTTGTAAGAGCTACTCAGTCACATAACTTACTTGTTAAATTTCTTCTGCTGATTCACCAGATTTCCTTTTATGTGTATGTGGCCTTTGTCTGGAAACTGATGTCTGTTCTCGTAAGATTTTAATAACAACATGGTAACATGGTGTTTTCTGATACAGATATGACATTAGTACCTAATTGAATTTGCTATTACAAAGTGTGCTTCTGCTGCGGAAGAAATAATACATATGTACATACGTATTTCATATAAAAATATATATGTTAAAATATATGTATAGAATTAAAGTATATCTTAGTGGCTTTGACATTATTCAATCTTGTGTTTGTACTACTTTTTCATTCCCAAAAGATAACTGTTCATTTCGTAGCCATTGTACTCTGTTTCAGTGTTTTAACAGTCTCGAAGTGTGGCTGAAAGATTGTAAATAGACTTTGCACAACCTTTTCCTAAATTACAAAGAAATTGATGTCTTCAGCAGTGCAGAATGAAAGACTTCTTTTTAATTTTACCATGTCAACAATGTATCACATTATGTATAAGATTTTGGAACATATTGTGTATCAAACCTTTTATATCGTAAATACTGTTTACCTTGGATGTTTCTCCAGGGGCTGCTGTGCTGTAGCAAAAATTGTGTTTATTCAAGTTCTTAAAAGCCACTCTGTCTACATCTTAGTTGTTTTCTTAGACTCAGGTGGGTAGAAGCAAAATGAAAGTTCAGTACTATTACTCTACAGATATACTATTAAAAAAAGAAGCATTTCCCATAGAAGTAAGATTAGATGTGATCCGCTGTGAGAAAGGTTTTTGTGGCATTCCTTTCAAATACTTATGTAGCTTATTTGTCACTATGCTTTAAGCACTGAATGATGTGCAGGCAGGAGATGTTGAGAGGAAAGGAGACGAATGCCTTCTGCAGCTTTCTTTTTGGCTTGTTACATTTGCAGAAATTGTAGCTGCATTTGAAAGCTCACTTTTCAATGAAGTTAACAAATGACACTGCAAAATAGGCTACTCTGTCCCTCAAAGTGGATTTGTAAACTTTTTCCTCAAAATGCAAGCACAGAGATGCTATACTACCTTTTATTCATGCTGAGATTGTAGATAGATAACAGCTTGTGTTAATATTTGACAAAGTTCTTTCTATCTCTCCGTCAGAAATGTAGCTGAAAATCTCTTTGGCTGGCTGGCTTGTGCTTGAAACATTTTTGGAAGATCTGGATTTGAAGATCTCTCCAGCTAGATTTGTAGCTGTCAGATTCACTATCTTCAACTTTTAACCTCTAAAGGTGTTTTTCTTTCTGCAGAAAGGTGCACGCAGCACAGATGCCAGCCTTCTCCAAGGAATAACCTCCTCATCTCCAAGTGACACCAGCTCGTGTTAGTACCATGGGGCCAGAGGGTGGCTTTTTAGGCAGTGGACAGGTCCACGTCATCCTGTGGGGAAGTTTGGCAGCTATGACAACACTCTTGTTCCTCACCTTCCTCATCTTCCTCTGCTCCAGCTGCAAAAGGTAAGGCTCAGGAGCTGAGCAGGCAGTAATCATTCTTGAGCCAAATAGCGCAGGGACTGAGGTAGCTTCACTAATAACTAGTTAGCAAGAAATACTGAAGAGTACTTAGGTAGAGAAATAAAAAAAGCATAGTACAAAATGTGTTTCAGAGCAAACCCGAATTTGAACAGATCTATTCATTCTAAAATCTTAAAATATTTTTCTTCTTTTGCTGTGAAGGAAGAACACTGTTGTGTTTGCTAGATACTTTCTGCTAAGCTGAAGCCTGGAGTGCAGGTGGGCACTGAATGTTAGCAGATCACACTGCTAACCTGAAACTGAGAAAATCAGGTGAGCCAAAGAAGACCAAAGAAGTGTAGGTAGATAAGAAGAGGAAAACAATTTCTGTGTATTTCAGCTTTGCTCTGGCCATTCCTGAGTGCTAGGGAATTGGTCCCACCATTCAAGCCAAAATGCGTAAGAATCAAACAGTGATACTAATTAATGTATTGTATTCATACCTCATCCTTATTTTCTTCTCCATATGAGGGTTTGCTTTAACCAATTCCGGCATTTCTACTGACTTTGGTTACGTTTCAAAGCCCCTTAATGACACATAAGCTGCTGATGGCACAGGGGAGCTGGGCAGCCTGCGCTCAGTCCACGGTGCCCTTCCAGCAGGTCACGATGAGGAGCAGGACTGCTGTGGTCTGCATCACTCCACTTTGCCAGCATAATTGAATCAGTCAAGTCTATGGAGCTAAAAAAATGTTATCCCTAAGTCAGTACAGCAGCAAAATCTTTGGTTTGGACCCTTCTGTCTGTAGGAGCATGCTCTTTCAGTCGTTCAGCATTGAGAGAGATGAAGAACCTATGCAGCCTTAAAAACCCATATGAGGTGTGTTTGCAGTAGGAAGCCCTGGTTTTCAGCATGATTTCTGTAATGTCCAAGTTGCAGAAAAACAGTTATGGGCAAAACCAAACCCCAGAAGTTGTTTGAAACCCTAAATAGTATAAGCTGGAACTTGTAATTTCATGTGGTTCAGGAGAGATGCCTTTGTAAGCTGTTAGGTGGCATATCAATACCTTCCTATTCCACACAATTTCCTGTGATATCTGTGTAAAAATAGTAGAAATATGTAAATCTTTATTTATTTAAAAGTATGAAACCTAGTTTAAAAATCTTTAATCTCACAAACATTGCAGTTGGATACTGTGTTTTGTCTTGTAGCACTCCAGTCCTTGAAACATCTCTAGAAAGATGTTTTTAAGAGTCAAACCACTGAGCATGTCTTTGTAGTTACAGAGACTATCTGGTGATGCTCTTTAATAAGTTCTGGTGTTGCTAGTCTGGATGCAGCATCTTTTATTTTGGGTCATTCTGTAGGGCAGCTTGTTTACACATAAAAGCAATTATGTAAAATTTCTTCGTAGCTTACTCTTCAAAAATGGTTGAGTACATGGAAAACTGAACAAAATCTGCTCTTTCTAAAATATCAGAGTTGGAAAAACTTCCGGAGAGGAAATTAAGTATTTGTAAATTTTGCCCTGCACTGGTGCAGCCTTACTTGCTCTGTTCTCTAATTTCCCAGTTAGGTAGAATTTTAACAGTTGCTAATGTGGGAAGTACAGTGTATTGCAGACTTTAGAAGAAACACATATTTCACATTGACAATATTTTCTCACCTTTTTCCTTGCCTTTTCACTTAGGGAAAGGATTATTATTATTTTAAGCTCATAGTTTATTATGGTATTTCAGAGTAAGAGCTACGTTTCCAAATTGGTAAAATCTGGAAGCATGGTCCTGTGAAGTACCCAGTGAGGCAGGATTCATTTTAAAATGAAGACCTCTGAATTTTGTAGGCCTTCTTGAAATGCTCATGATTGTTATTAGTTAAAACTAGCATCGTGAGTGGGAATAGGCTGGATTTTATCGACCTTTTTTAATTCTTCATAGTATAAACACCTTTTACTGACAATTTAAGGAACAACACAGATAGTCTGTCACCAAAACATGTATATCATGTATATCTGAGCACTTCAGATGTGATTAAATGAAGGATAATAGTGTTTCGATTATCAGTACTTACTCCTTACTGTGATCTTACACTGAATGAGAAAAAGGTTTATGTGTGTTTGTTGTACCTCTGCAGATATGTTTATCACCACCCTGCCTCAGTGGTGACTTTACACAGAGGGCATACAAAGCCCTGTAGTAATTTTCAGTTATTCTATTTTCAATATTATAGTGAATTACAGTTCTGTTCCCTGCAGGTGTGTAAGGTGTATTAGTGATTGACATTTGTATATTAGCATGATCTGTGGTAACAGTTGATACATCTTTTTCATTAAGGGAAAAGAAGGCCAAACATCAGAATGGAGATCATGAAAATCTGATGAATGTGGTAAGTATTTATTTCTGCAGCTTGTGTCTGTCTTGTGGTTGGTTTGTACCAAGTTCTGTGCAAAATACTACAGACTGGAAAATAGCTCAGCAATTTGGAGATAGTTGAGCAAAGGAAACTTAATTAAAAATTGCAGAACAGGAAGTGGAGGCTGGCTCTAATAGTGTGCACTTCCTCAATGCTCTTTCTGCCACCATTGTACTCCAGATCTCCTGCCTTTTTTTCACTCCATTTGCAGTGGAAGAACAGCACACCCTTTGTCAGCGATTGTCTTCTCATAGATAAAAGCCATGGGGTTGGAAAGGAGATCACTGTGGACACACATTTCTTTGGTTTACCATCTCTAAAGATAGACACCTAATCTTTGAGTATAGTCAGCACGGTTTGACTCTCCTGCCATTAGTAACTGCGAGTCAGAACTCCTGAGATTGGAATGAAATATATTGTGTATTTATTTATCCAAACGTTTATTCCGATCCAACAGTGATTAGACCTCACTAATTTGTGTTGCAGCCTTCCGACAAGGAGGTGTTCAGCCACTCGATCACAAGTTCGGCTACAGAGCCCCCTCCAAGCACTGACCAGAATGGGGCACTCAGCAACGGCGAGGGTGAGTAGTGCAGCCCCTGCGATGAACGAGCAGCACTGTCCCCTTGCTCACAGCTCCCACCTTAGCCATGCATACATTGGTGATTCCTTGAGTCTTAGGTTCCTAGCCATCAGCTTCCCAAACACACAGTCGTACCATTTGTCTGAATACCCTGCGTTTCCCTCTGCTCGCCTCTGGAAGTCTGACACCAGCTCAGAAGCTGTATCCCAGGGCAGCAGCCGGCCACGTGGCTTTCTGGAGGGCAGTCAGTCCTCTTCCCAGAGGACATAATTCACAACAAACTTATGATGAAGTTAAAAAATGCAGCGAGCATGTTTGCCGTGATAAGAAGTAAGTAGCCCATCCTGTGGAGATGTTGGCATTTTAGGCTGCATCTCCACTTCCCTGCCAGGCTTGCTTTGGAACAGCCTTGTACCCTGGCACCCAGTCTTCTGTGCCAGCCCACACTGGGAAGGTGTGAAGGTCCTCCTTTGGGTCATCAAGTTACACCCGCGCATGGACCCGGCCATCAGGCAGAGACTGCAGCATTCGCTAATTTTGGCCAGCTACAGAGTTGAAATGTGACCAGAAGATGCAGTTGCACCTCAGATCTTGACTCCTGGAGGCTCTGGAAGTGTTTTGGGTCCTCCTCCAGGAACTACAGCTTTCGGTCATTGCCCCATGCTGTGCAAGGCTGTTGCTTGTGTTTCTGTGTTTTAGAAAACAAGCAATATAAATAGACTTCCTTCTCTTTTTCGTAGTCTTTGCCTTTGCTGAACACTCAGAATGATTCACAGTGAAGTATCACTGGAAAATATTTTATTCAGCTGCACCTAAAAATAAACTCGGTCTCAGCTCAGAGCTGCCAGCAGCCAACAGTTGTCTCCATACGAGGCACCGAGGGCTGCGCTCCTCATCTCCTACTTGTCATCTCATTGTGCAGCCAGAGACTAAACTATTAAATCTTTAGCCCTCAGAGACAAGTATCCAAAGGAATTTTTAAACTTGGCTTTTGCAGCTAATCACTGCTCCCCTCCGTTGACGTGTTGCGTGTTGTAGGTGTGTGGCTCACTAAGGGACTCGATGCGCAAAGCCTGGCAGAAGGGAAGCATTTCTCTTTGCCACGAGTCATGCACACACAGCTGTCAAAGCTGCCACTAAAAGGCGTGCTGTCAACCAGCAGACAGTTTTCAGACTGTCTCATATTACTCAGCTTACACTCTGCATAACAACCCTTCTGAATAGCAGGAACCAAGGTGTTTTAATTTTTTATTTATACTTTATGCATTCTTTTTTTTGTGAGACTGCACCTCTAGTACTGTGTCCAGTTTTGGGCCCCTCACTACAAGGACATTTTGCTGCTGGAGAGGGTACAGAGGAGGGCTACCAAGCTAGTAAAGGATTTGGAGCATGTGTCATAGGAGGAATGGCTGAGGGATCTGGGGCTGTTTGGCCTGAAGAAGAGAAGACTGAGAAGAGACCTTATTGCTCTCTACAACTACCTGAAGAGAGGCTGTAGTGAGGCGGGGGTTGGTCTGTTCTTCCTAGTAGCAAGTGATAGGACAAGGGGAAGTGGCCTTAAGTTTCAGCAGGGGAGGTTCATGTTGGATATTAGGAAGAATTTCTTTACTGAGAGGGTTGTCAGGCGGTGCAAAAGGCTGCCCAGGGAGGTGGTTGAGTCGCCATCCCTGGAGGTGTTTAAGAGACGAGTAGATGTTGTGCTTAGGGACATGGTTCCTGATGTCCTTCAGAAAGTCTGCAGGCATCCTGAAGAATCATAGAATGGCCTAAGCTGGAAGGGACCTTAGAGATCATTTTGATCCAGCCTCCCTGCCGCCAGGGACTCCACCTCTCAGCTAGATCAGGCAACACATGGGGACCTAACGGGAATGAGTAGGACACCTTGCCTGTCTCCTATTCCTCCACAGTTGTATGCAGGAGCCAAGTGAATGGAGAAGGATGTTTTCCTTTCCTTCTCCCATCCCCTATTCAGACAGTGTTTACCATCTCACACCTCCAGTTCCATCCTGAGTTTTGCTGTCAGAGTATGGCTCCCAGTTGGTGCTGACTGCATGAGTCTGTGTGTCCTGAGCACAAGAGAAATCAACAGCCATGACAATCACCAAACAAAGGGAACTGATTGCTTTGACAACACTTTTATGTCAAACATGCTGAAGGAAATGGAGAATGGGTTGATTTTGCTGAGAAAGTACCATAGGAAGTGTACTAAGAAAAATAAACTTCTTCAGAAGTGATTTTTCAAAGAAATGGTGTCATGAAACATGCTTATATGTGCCCATATATACATCCCTGAAGGCAGGTAAATGTCATGCGTGTCCACTGTAAGATGAGAAGTCCCATAGATTTCAGATCTTAAAACCCTCCACTAACAATGACACGTGACCCGCTTCTGGGATTTAAAATAACATGTTCTGCCTCACACTACTTTCTGAAGTCTAGTCTTCTCTTTTGTGCATATGGCTGGCTCATTAGTAGGTTGTCAACCTACATTATGTGCTGCGAGACTAAGAGAAGTATGGCATAGCCCTCCAGTGAGGAGCTTCTGGTGTAGCGTGCAGTGAGTCTGACTGCGGCAGGGCTGAGCAAAGTGTGATTCGGATGAGAATTCGGCCAGCATGTTAAACAAGGTGAGGACTGGGTAGGGAGGAAGTGAAAGCGCTTGCCTTTCTGATTCCAAAGGATAGGGAAATGGAAAGAGGAGAATCTAGCAAGGGGGTGTTTTAAAGGCGCTTGGTTCGAGGGGTTGATGGTCTGAGACTACCAAGCAGTCTGTAAGCATTTGATATAACTGAGTACAGCTGAACATCCAGGCACACATGCAGCCACCCACCCATCCCCAGTTCTTACTGTGAATGCTGTTGCCATATAGTGTGACTTGGACATTTAACATGTTGTGAGAAAGATATTTTAACAGTAGGGTGGAGAAATCACTGTAACTGAAATCTTTCGATAAACAAAAAGCATGATGACTACTAGACATTTCTGGGCATTAGTATCTAGTATACTAGTATACATTTGTTTTAAATACATCTTTATAATTTTCTGTAGTACTTTCAGAGGACAGTACCACTGCTTGTATCCAGCCTTATGAAGAAGTACAGACGTCTGTCTCCGATCTGCTAGATCAACAGGATAGTCTTGGAAAGTCTATAAAATGTCACCAGAGCCGGGAACTACCCAGTATTCCCCCTAACACCACCATGGAAACCATCATCTCAGCTAGAAATGCAGAAAATGATCAAGGTCTTGGAATGGAAGGGCCTTATGAAGTCTTAAAAGACAGCTCCTCTCAGGAGAACATAGTTGAAGACTGCTTGTATGAAACTGTGAAGGAAATTAAAGATGTTGGAGCCGTAGCCAGCATGGAAGGGAGCTGTAACAGCAAATCAAAGGCTTCACTGACAGTTTCCGAAGGCCAGAATCAGATTCCAGAGTGCAGGATTGAATCAGCAGAATATGCATCTGTCGACCGAAATAAAAAAAGTCGCCAAAGTGCTAATTCAGAAAGCCCTCTTGACAATACACCAGATGTAGAGGATGAGCTTCCCCCTCCGGTACCCGTGAAACTTCTTGATGAAAATGAAAATGTGCAAGTAAAAGAAATGGAAGAAGAAGAAATGACAGAAGGAGCAAGTAAACCAGAGAAGGTAAACGCTCATCCTTGTCAAACAGCCAAATAATGATAGAGAACATATGGGTCGGAGATGATTATTGTTTTTTTATAACAGAAATGCCAAGAAAAAGATACACTCAAGGTGATGCAAGACTGTAAAATATAGAAATATGAAAATGTACAATATAGTATTTGCATTATAGGCATGTACTGATTCTTTTGTAGTCTATAATTTAGATTGTTGCAATATGCACTTCATGAGGCTTTTCCCAAGTGTTATCCAGAAATTACACAGGAGGCCTCTGCTTCTCTGTTTAATGGTATTATACTTGTGGGAGCTCTTGCAATAGGTATCCAGTATCTCTGTCAGCATCTGTATCTTGTTCGGAATCCCTCCCTTTTTTTTCTTTTCCTAATGAAGCCTTGTCTACAGAAAGGAGAGGAAGGGCATTCTTGGTGGATGCCCTGTTGGTTGGTCCACGGTGACTTAGCTGTGCAAGTGTTAGGCATCTGCTCAAAGCTGCTCATCTTGTTTCTTTCCGGAGAAGGGACAGAGAGATTGCAACTGCAGGCTTTTATATTGGTCAAATTCTGCGTGCCACATGTAAACAGATCAATTAATTTCTACCTTGTGAAATCATGGCCAAAAGTTCTGTTTTCTCAGCAGCTTATTCTTTATCCCAGTCTAGGGACAAGTCAGTGGTGAACTCCTTGAAAAATAGAATGATGACATTTTCAACAAGTTATTTTCCCATTTTTAGTTTTTCACCAGAATTAATTATAAAGATACTTTCAGATCATTGCACGGCGTTTTCGTAGAGTTTGCATTTTTTACAATTAGTTTAGAAAGGTTATTATTAATTGTGCATGAAAGAACTGTGATTTTAGCAGATTAATACAATTTTGGTATCTGAGTCATCAAATAATATTAGGTATTGATGAAAATTTCCAAAAAATCCTTAAGATGCAATGTGACATTTTAATGGAAACATTTACCTGAAAAATCATAGGAGCTGAGGTATTTTTACTTGTTGCTGGTTGCTCTCTTGTTTGAGGTATTTCGGTAATCCAGGAAAAGGGCAGAAAAATACCTTGTTAAATAACTAACTAACCATGTAGCCAAAAAAGCACAATAGAGTCAAAATTAATAAACTGAAGACTATTCATAATATAAAAATTGTTTACCTAGATTCTTCAGTGCACATTCTTAAAAGTAACGAGCTCATTAAGTAAAAAATTAAGATGTGATTGTCAACAGTAATCCACCAACACTCCCCCCTCCCTGATTCAAGCTGTATGTAATTTCTAATTAAACTTGTAGAGAAACAGCTTTCTGTTTGCAGTGACATTTTTCCTACCAGGTGTGAAAAGACTTGCAGAAAATCATTGTATTTCCCAGGCACCGATACAAAGGGAAAAGCATTTGCTGCTCTGTAGCTCCCCGGCACGCCGTGTACACAGTGTCAGTAACTGGAAGGAGTGGGAATTGATTAAAATGGTTCAGGTTTTGAAGGATTAATCAAGAGATGACACATGCAGTCCCCTAAGCGCCAGAAAAAAAAAAAAAAGGTGTTTGTCTAATTAAAATTTATTCAGAGCTAAAGCCATCCCAAGTTAAAGCTTCGGCGGCAGCATCAGATCATTCCCGCCTTTGCTGCTAGGTACATGCATTATGCATCGAAGCGTGTGCCTGTCCTGTCCTTGAGAGCTACAGCTGCAGCAGAGTTGGAAATGGTAATTGATGGAATATATAAATGTCATTACTGATGGCATTGTGTGGGGAGGTGGTTGCGGGACTGTTTTTCTGTTGTGGTGCTGATCATTTTTCCCTCTATTTTGCCGCTTCAAACAATGCAGAGCACTGCCTGTTTTTCTGGCGTGGCAACCAAAACCAAGATGTTTATGGAAATGTATGTTATATTGATAACTCTTTTAGTTAAACAGAGTCCTTGGATGTCTCTTTTTGATTCCTCTCGTGAGGCTACTTCGCTGACTTGCTTAAAATGACATCCATATCCCAAAATTCAGCCTTCTGCCCTGACCCTGATGAAGAGAGCGGTTGGGTGTAAGTTGTGTGGGACCCTCTCGCCTCAGATAGGCTTTGCTTTAGTAGGGCATGAAGAGGGCCAGGGAGAGGCTGCTTGTTTAACTGAGACTTGTAGCTGCCAACAGACAGAGAACAGAATGTGTCCAGGCTGGTTTGAGTCTCACTCTGTAAAAGAGGACAGTCAGGATGATCCCCAGCCCATGCCAGTGTCTGAAGCACACTCAAGCTAGGTGGACCAAGCCAGAGACCGTTCCAGTATATAACAGTATGAAGAGGATAAAGGAACCTTTCAAGAGCCAGACTTGAAATAAACAGATGAAAATTAATTATCTAAATTGGTTATGGGCGGTGACCGAGCCAAATGCTTTGGAAGGTTTTGGTGAAGAAAGACACCCTTAATGGCATGAGGCCTCTTACAGGCCTCTATCACCTGGAAAAACTTGGGCACAGTTCTTCTAATAAAACTGGAGAGACGGATTTTTTTTTTCCTTTAGTCTCTCCTTTTTAACTAAAAAAATAATGGAAGTACAGATCTCCTTTTTTGCCCAGGTCTTTCCTGGATGCTCTCCATGTGTACATCTGCCTGCTGCAATATGATTTCAGACTTGCACAGCCTGAGGATGGGCAAAGCATCTCTTAACGAGTGCTCCAGAGGAGAATGGTCTTCTTGTTCTGGTGCCCAAGTCAGGAGCAGCAGCTGAGCCAAAGAGCTAAAACTCAAGTGCTGCCGAGGAACAAAAGGAATATGGAAGGCAAATAAGGAGGCATGCTCTTTGTGTTGCTGCTCTTCAGTTTTCAGGCATAATTTATAACATTGCTAGGTACAAAATGTTTAGAAGCAAGTATTTTGTTCAGTTTCCAAGATGTCAATATCCTTCAAAATCGTTAGAAGAAAAAATGCCAGGTCCCAGGGAAACAAGAATGGGATTGCCAACACCCTGTGGTATTGGTCAGTAATTGAGTGGGAAACTGTAGAAGGGGTCCTGACTTGTGGTGCTTATAGACACACTGATGAGAGAAAAATAATTCCACTGAAAAATTTTTAAAGCATGTTTGTTTTAATGTGTGAGGATGAAATTAGTAACTTATGCCTCAACACAAAAAATATCCTGCAAATACGAAAGACTGAACTCAGCTGCTGTAGTGAAGCAGATCTAATAAAGGGCTAAAAATATGTCTGCACTTATGCTTTTTCTTTTTTTTTCCTTGTTTTTGTGGGGTTTTTTTGGAAAGTAAACAAACCACAGGTTAAAGAGCTCATTCTCCAGACAGTGAGAAAGAAGCAAGGGAGTTGTTAGCTTTGACGGGAGCCCCCTGGGGAGCAGCAGGCAGACTTCAGTGTGCTTTGGGTCAAGGTCTTCATCAGCTGTGCCCCAGAGGTTTGAAGCTTGGTATTTACCAGAAGTAAAAACACCAAGAAAAACTGAAATAGAAAAAAACCTGTTCTAATGAACCTCGGGGGAGGGGGGGGGGCGGGCAGGGGAAGGCATGTGTGTCTAGCATGTGCCTGGAAGTGGTATTTGATTGACTGTGCTAAAAATAGCTCAACTTCACCACCTTGCACTGGAGGAGGCCTGAAGTATTTTAGGTGGAGAATTTGCATGAAACTCCAAAATACAGCCTGTTACAAACAGGGCTGGAAGACTCTCTCTGAATTGCCATAGAGCAGGAGTCCAGCAAAGTCTTCTCACTCCAGAGGGGATGAATCACACACCCTCAGAGAGTTAGCAAAGGTCTTCATTGCCATAAACCTCTTGACGTTTTTCATAAAAGCAAAATGCTTTTCCCCACAATGTGTCATGACCTAATCTGTACCTGACGCTTTACATGCTTGAGGTTAGGCTGGATACCAAACCAAGCCCTCCATCCTTTAGTAGCTTTGCTCCGTGAACTGGACCCAGCCAGATGCTTTGGGGGTGGAGCTGCCCATCTCCAGGTGGGTGGCAGCAGGTCTCTTCCATGTTTGGGGTCTGAGTGAGGTGCACCTCCACATGGCTGCTGCATGTCACAGAATCACGGAATCGCCTAGATTGGAAAAGACCTTTAAAATCCTTGAGCGCGATCATTAACCTAACACTGACAAATCCTCAACTAAGCACTATGTCTACCCAACTCTTAAATACCTCCAGGGAACGAAGGGGACTCCAGGTCCAGGGGACCGCTGCCCCGGGGCAATCTGTTCCAATGCCTGGTAACACTTTCAGTAAAGAAATTCTTCCTAATAGCCAATCTAAATTTCCCTCGGCACAGCTCGAGGCCATTTCCTCTTGTCCTATCCTTGTTACTTGGTTGAACAGATTGATCTCCACCTCACTACAACCTCCTTTCAGGTAGTTGTAGAGAGTGATAGGGTCTCCCCTCAGCCTCCTTCTCTCCAGGCTAAACAGTTCTTTCAGCCGCTCCTCATAAGACTTGTGCTCTAGACCTTTCACCAGCTTTGTTGCCCTTCTCTGGACATGCTTCATGTCATGGGGGAGGAGGACACGGCACGTCCCTCGCAGCACTTCCAGGATCCACTGAATGAAGGATAACTGTTGTCAGGAAGGTGCCTGTTGAGTTTTATTCTTTTGTCATCTAAAAGCAAATCTGAAAATCATGTGGAAGGCCAACTGGTGTATCATAACAGCTAACTTCTAGTTGTTTAAAAGCCTTGGCAGGCTCTTTCTTGCTTCATTAGAAGTGTCAAGGCAGCGATACAGCAGAGCAGAGTTTGTTTTAGGCATTACATTATTTTCACCCTTTTCAGGTCAGGACAAGAACAGATACATTAAAAAGCTCTACTAACCTCAGGGCTATTTTTTCCAGACATGTGCTCTGGATATTAGGGATATTAGCTATGTGAAATGGAACTGGTGAGCAAATGACCATAAAATATAATGTATTGATTGTAATGGGAGAGTTTTATTATAGGTTTTGCACTGTTGACTGGTAATGAGCCTTTTTTTCTTTCTTTCTTCCTTTTTTTACAGAGGCTTAGTTCGATGTCTTACAAGTCTCGAGAGGAAGATCCATCTCTTACAGAAGATGAGGTAGGTTTCTTGCATGAAATTCAGTAACTAACTAGAGACCTTTTTTCAGACAGAAATTAGCATAAGCTCTGCATGATTAAGGAGGATCTAAGAAAGGTGAAACGTGTCTAAAGGGAAAATAAAAGTGGAAATTTCTCTGCACAGTTTGTATTGCCGCATTCCTAAAATCAGAAGTGTTCTAGCATATGGCTATATGAGGCCAATAGTTTAAAAAATGGTGTCAGAACATAACAGGAGGCCACAATTAGCTGAACATTAGGATTGCTTCTTGATTTGGATGACGAGCTTTGCTTAAGAATAATAATAATAATAATAATCAGCAGCCTCTTGAAACATGCTCCACCTTCTCCAGGCAAAGTGTTTGGGGCTCTGGGAAATAAACGGAAGCACAATAAAAGCACTGGAACATAAACTGTTTTTTAAAATGTCTGTTAGTCAAATAAATTTAGGAGATCAAAACAAAGACAGAAAAGTTAAACAGAAATAAGACTGCTTGTGATTATCTCCAATACGCCTGTGTCACTTTATAAATGTGTTCTGTGGACATAAAACTTAACACAAACAAATGCTAGAAAGGGTTGAAGTTTGGATGAACAGAAAACCACTTTCGTTTGGTTGGCTGAATTCAGTAAAAAGTAAGAAGCACTGCCATCTGCAACTGGATCTCTCTTTTAAAAAAATAAATTAAAAATACAGAATTAACAGAGGCGATCTCATTCATCTGCATCAGTCAGTGTTGCTTAATAGTAATGGAGATTTTCATACCAATCCATTAGATTGACACAAAGCCAGTGTTGGGTTTCAGTCTGTAGTCTTAAGTTCTACTAGACAGTGACTGAGATTCACCTCCTCTTTATAGGCAGTGTTTAGTCAGCAGAGCAGACGTAGCATATCAAGATAGACACTGACTATTTGCTATTTTCTGTTGTGGGTAATTTATCTCCTGATTTTTAATGTTCTCTTTGCATGACTTGAGGCCACCTGCCTATGAACACAACAAATAACTACTCCCCTATTGAGGTGTCGCTAAAAGCAGAAAAGTAGCTGCTAAAAGAAAAATTTTGAAAGGAGCATCCTTGTGGTTCATTACAGCAGCTAAACCTGATCACTCCTTTGAAAAGGCCTGTCTCCCCACTGAGCCCAAGCTGGCTCCAGGACCATAGCAAAACTTGGAAGAGCTCCTGCTCACAAAGCCATTCCCTTTTGTCCTGGGTCTAATTTGCCTGCAGGGGACTTATTTTCAAAGTATTTCTAAGTTTATAAACTTCTTTTATAAAGCATTCCTTTTTTGAAGGACAATCAATTTATAAATGCATGCCAGAAAAAAAAAAAAGGATTTGTAAGAAATCATCTCTTTTTTTAATAAGAAAGTACATGTTCTTTTTAGAAAATCCTGTCTTTTCTTAAGTAACCAACATCTTTGTGGTGGAAGGGGTAGAAACTGGGGTACACACAAGCTTTACGCTGTGCTTTATTACTCAGCTTTATTACTTTTCCTAGATCTCAGCCATGTACTCGTCGGTGAGTAAACCAGCACAGGCCATCAAGGCACTGGATTCTCCTTACACCTGTATTCAAGAAATTACATCTCAGAGGTCCCCGTCCATCTGCAGTGGCCTCTATGCAAGCGTGAAGGACTTTGAAAACACCCTAAGTACTACCACTGTGCCTCAGTCAGCGGACAGACCAAACGGGGAGCTGGAGCCTGACTATGAAGCTATCCAGTCGGTGAGCCAAGAAGAAGACAGGACCTTGTCTGTGCCTAATACAAACCACGCTGCTCTTGCAATAGAGAATGACTATGAGAGCATAGGGGACTTGCAGCACCACAGGGAATTTACTAGACTTTAACTATTCCATCAGGCAGATTTCTTTGCTGGTATTTTCAGAGGAACGTGTGAAACATGGAGAGGGAAATGCTTCTCCCTTTGAGGAACAAAGCTAAGTAGAGAATAAAAGTTGTGAAGAAGCAGCATACGTTTCAGCCAGGCTGTGATACCCACTAGGTTATTCTGCGTGGTGGATGGAAGCTCACGAGAAAGGGTACATCAGGCCAGAGTGATGACCAGGACAACATAAAGGCTTCTTTATCGCTAGCTCCAAGACAACGAGAATTTGGGAAGGAGTGCCATGCTTGTCATCCCTATAGGATTACATACCAAAAAGACTGCCTTTATGCAAAGGTAGTTTTACATTTAAACAGATTATTTTATGTCGTTTGCTTCGAAGTGTTTTTCAAGCATCATTTCTCATTCATCCACAACATTGAGCACATCACAGATCCCTGTACCTCAACTCAGGCGTACTTTGCAGGGCTGAGGGAGGTGTGCTCACTTCTGTGTCTTTTTGGGGAGCTCTGTCCACGTAAGTTGCAACTAAAGTGCAAAGAGGAGTGCTTCACTTCACAAGGGACCTACTCCAAGTGTACTTGAATTAATTCTGTTGGCTTTTTCCTTTTTTTAATGTCAAGGGCTGTAGAATGTGACTTGCAAATTTCAAATGTGTGCTGGTATTTTTAAGTTTTTGTTTGATAATTTGTGAAATGCCATTTTAAAATGGCAAGAGACACCCTTAGCATTCTTGCTGTGTTTCCTTCACATGCACACATATACCTACGCATACACACACCAGACAATTGTCGGGTTGCAAAAAGTTGTGCAGATGAATGCATTGGCGTAACGTTTAGTCTAACCTTAATAGTGTTATTTTTTGAAGAAGTTTTCCCTTTTTCCAGGCTTAAAATATTTTAATATCTTTATCTAGTTTATTATACAGGAAAATGTATGTACTTTGTTCAGTGGATGATATTTTTTATTGTCACAGCATGTTTTTCATCTTCAAAGATTTTGTAGATTAACTTAAATGTTTTATGTAACAGGAGAAATCCCATTTGTTGGTTGGGCTTTATTTGATTTTCCTTTTTTTTCCTCTATTTCAGAAGTATGTAAATGAACAACTACTTTTTCTTTTTTTCTTTTGTCTTCTTGAGCAAGGGTGTGGAACATGCCTTGCTGGTTTTGAGCTCAGAATAACGGGGTCTGTGTAAAAGACCACTGCCAAAAGGCAAAAAAGAGGCAGAAGAGACAGTGGGATTTAGTCTGGGATAGCCACTGATCCTCCTCATTCCTCTGCTAAAAGGAGCAGGAGGGCAACCAAGAACTTCTTGGGGCTCTGACAAGCAGTTTGAAAGCCACTGGCTTTTCAAAGATACCAAGTTATTCTGTTACTGCTGTTAAAAACAAAGTATGGTGCTCAGATTAAACAAGTAGGTACTACGTTGTTAATTTTGCTTTCTGCAAGAATAAGGCAATAAATAGTACAATAGTACAAGAACAGTCCAACAGCAGAGCACTGGCATTGCGCGGTACTCATTGGGACACAGTTACATGCACACGTGTGCATATATCCCTATGTATATAAGCATACGCGTGTCATTTGGACACAGGTATAAACTACAGTCCAGGCTTGGTAACATTCCAGTACATTCACAATGTAATATCTGGCCTGCGTTTGAGAAGTACTTTATTTTTAATTCAAAATAAACGGTACATAAACTGAGGTTGGCTTATTGCACAGTAGTCAAAATAGGTGTCGTTTGAGCTCAGTCGGTACTGATTTTGATATACCAGATACTGGTACTGAGTTTTGATATACCAAATTGAGATCACTGGCCAGCACTCAACTTTACTTGGTACTATAAAGAGCAAACACAGATCTGGTTACACACATTTATTAGAAATAACTTCATAACTGAAAGAGGCGTGCTGATTTACGGGTAGTACGACTCTGAGGAGCAGTGCAAGTATGCAGTCAAACTCTGCCCACAGAGCGATTCAGACTTCCTGGATCCTGACGTCATGCGACAGTGCCGAACGCTTGATCTATGACTCTCTTCCTTTGAGGAGAAGCAGGTCAGACCAGTCTACATCCATCTTGTTCTTGACCATGCTGCCATACCTCTATACCTGCAGCAAATGCTTTGCTTCCACTTGATTGCAGTGCTTTTTTAAAGCTGACTTTAGTCTTCCTTTCTGGAGTTTTTTGCTCAAAAGAAGTTTCTATTTCTGTTCCCTTGAATGTGAATTCATGAAGTTCAACTTTGACTGTTCTTTCTTTCTACTTGATACTGTTTTAAGGCCAAAGATAAGATGCACCATGTTTCAGAAGATCTGTTATGCTAAGTCTGGAGAATTTCTGAGGTGTTTAACTATGTGTTTGCTGTCTGTTCCTTGCTCAGGGGTACGGGTTTATATATGTAGTCCTCAGTCTGACTCCTGCAACTTAGTGGCAGGCATACCTCAACTCCGGAAATTCCCAAATACATCTCAAGATGTAGCTACCCCTTAAGGATTGTCTTACTCACTACATGGCTTTTGGAGAAAAAGCAGCAACATGAGGCTTGTCAAGGTAACCAGATTCAATTTCAAGACCAGTTTAAAGATAAGAGATTAATGCCAGTTAATGACAGCAAAGGATAACACTGAACTCTTGATTGTAAAATTTTAAGGTGCAAAAGAAGAAAACTCAACATCATTCTAGAAGTGTCGCCATCAAGATCAGCAAGTCAAAGGAAGGAGGAGGGCTGCCTGGTTGTGGTCTTTCAGAGCAGGATCAAGAGCATTGTTTTGGAGGAAGGAATACAGGACTCAGCTCCTTCCTTCTTTTCTTTCCCCCATTCTGACAGATGCTCCATGAGACCCCTAGACTTCCCTTTTCCACAATGACATCCTTCCACCTCTCTTCTTTAATTTCTATTTTTAACCTGTCTCATACAGCCCCAGCTGGGAGCTGGTGCTATGTCTGCAGTCTTGTGGTGCTGGCACATTCCTTCCCCTTTAAATGCCCCTCAGGCTGATCACAGTCTTTTCATCGTTCACCAGACCCTCAGGCCGAAGGGGAAGTAACTCAGATTTTGTATTGCTGTCTGTGAGATGTGTACCTGCCCTCAGCCATTGAGACACCTGCACATTGGACTCTTGAGAACTGCAAAAAGGAACTATCTTCCTGAACAAGGATGCACAGGGGGAGTCCCTAATGTCCCTACAGTCCCTGTTATATAGTCTAATGCTAAAGAAAAATGGTTTAGAATTCAGTCCAAGGTCCTAAAGTGAATAATTACATCTCTTAACAAAGAATCAAACTCCTGTTTTAGTTCCCTCTTCCCAGAAGTAAGATCTCTTCCTTCATGGCTGTTGCCAATGCTTCTTTTTCACTAATGTTTTGGTTAGAAAGATCTTTCCAGCAGTAATCCTCAAACAGATTAATCTGACTGTAAAGAAAGGGAGTCTCTTCTGTTTGTCTCTTCATTACTGTTTTTTTCTCATTCACCATGTCCCTAAATAAAATGTTAACATCCAAAATGAAGTTACCTGATGATCTTTTCTGGGGAAGCTTCACAGTCGATTTCTTTGGCCTAAGTTCTCACATCAGATTGACACAGTAAGTCCAAAACAAGTTGTAATGTGTATATAACTGAACTAGTGAAAAGGCCTTTTCTGATTTCTTTCTGGGAACTGGTAGAAACAGTAAATATAGTTTGGATGTCTCTTCCATAAATCTGTGTCTCCTGTGGGAATTGTTCTCACCACATACGTAAACCAGTGCTAACCCAATATAAAAAGCAGTCACCCCTTTCTACCATGATGAATGCAGAATTGTTTTCTCAGTCAGAGAGGAATAGATTCTTTACAGATACTTGTAGCACAGGTGTGTACCTAATCACCATGTTTAGATCAGTTATTGTGCCTTTTTTACTAAGCAGCTAGTACTTCCGTACTCTTTTCCATATGTCTTTAACTCAAAAATACAAAGGGACAATCCCAACATTTACTTGTCTAGGTTAGAAACAGCTTTATAGAGACACATTCAGTGTATTGGATCTCACTGAGCCCTACAATAGCAATAGTGTCTCACAAATATCCTCTAAAAAGCCCAGTAATGTAGCTACAATGACTAAGCTTTGCAATAAGAATTATCAGTGATCTTCTGAAGAACCTCAGTTTTTCAACAGTGAGCATTCCGGGAGGTGGTGGTCTTTATCCATGTCAGCTGTGAACAATTAGTTGCTTGGATCTTTCTTGGATCAACTGCAGACTTGCTTATGTGTAGCATGATTCATGGAGTGAGGGATGAGTAGGTGTGGGGATTCATATTCATGAGTCACCCAGAGCTGGACCATCCTCACAGTAGCAGCTGGCTGAGGACCAGCTGCCTTGATCTCTAAGCCCTTGTCTATCGTGCCTTCAGGGAATCCATCCTGCAGGGATTCTTCTGGGCTGTGTGCTTCTCCATGGCTCCCTGAACAGCTCCTGTCCACTGTCTTGATCACAATTCTGTATACGCGGTGCTCTCTGTTCAACCTTTCAATGGTGCTTTTATAAGATGCTGGATAAATGGTTTCAGTGTGCTTTCTGAAAGCTGACATGTAAAGCTGTGACACAGTGTTCTCTCTAGTATTGTCTGCTTCCCAGAACGTAGCGTCGGCTGTGTTAATCTGACTAGAAAAGGCTGACAGTGCTGCCCTGTCTCTTGTTCATCTCCCACACAACCAGAATGGAGTCATCACGTGTAACAGGCCTAGGCTGGGCCACAGGTGTTTAAGAGCAGCCAGTCAGTTAGAGATGTGACTCTCGGCTGTGCAGTGTGGGACTGGGAACATCACAGAGCCCAGCTCAAGGACTTCTTTCTGTCTCCTATTGTGCATATACATTTGTTTGCAATATGGCTATAAGAAATCTGTTTCTGCCACAAACATTTTTAATTTGGGCTACACTCCAATGAGAGACTTTTGCTGTTAGGCAAATTACCAGATATTTCAGATGAGTGTTATTTGTTTGGGTTGGAACATGCCTGAATAAGGCTGTTATGTGCCTCACAAGTAACTTGGTGTGTGTAGTCTACTGCAAAACAGGAGAATGCAGAAAGATGCTCAGCCTGATAGATGTTCGTGTGGTGGTGTGCTGAACTCTTGGGAGCAGGGAGCATAGTTGCTATTAATATGAATTCATACCCTGATGCTGAAGTTGATTTGTAGCATCTCTTTTGGGATGGTCATGGCTGAAGACATTGCCAGAGCAGATCTCAGTCTAAAAAAAAAAATAAATCCAAAATAAGGGGTTTTTTTATATCCCTGCTAGCTAGCAACATATGTTAAGGATTATGCTGAATAGAAATGCTATGGATGGAACATCTCAGAGATAAAAATGCAGGGTTCCATTTCTTCAAGGAGAGAGAACACACTTTGGTCGAGTCAGTATGAAAGATCCCAGGCTTACAAGAAGCATTAAACAGCAGAAGTATTAAATTAGTTGCCTGTGTGGTAATTTGCCAGAAGTGCATTAGGGTATCACATACACTAGACACTGTTGTTTTCCTGTGGACAACAGAAAGATGAAAGCTTATTTGCAATACAAGGCTTCCATTGATTAATTGATAAAACTTACTTGACACATTAGCCAAAGGTCAGCAAGAGTGTCTATGCAGTGCAGATATAGTTAAGCTAACTCTAAATGATCCAGCTCAGGTGTTGTGAGCAGAATCACTAGAACAATTTAATGCTCTTCTTGGTCTGACCCGCTCATATAGCTAACTCCAGCACCCCAAATTCCATAGAAAATGGATTGTCTTTGTCTTACATACCCACTGGCCTGTGCCCAGTCTATAGGTAACGTAAAGCTTACAGTTTTGTTTTTTCAGGCTGTGAGGTTTTATTTCTGGAGGTCTTCACCTTCAAACTGGCCACAACGACAGTCACTACAAACATGATAGCAAAGTGTCTAAAAATAAAAGATATTTCTGTGAAGATGCTCACTGTAACTACACAGCAACTTGCCTACTGTATGTGATACTCTTGCCATACATATCCCTAAATACTAGCTTTCCTGTGTGATGTTCATTTATTGTTACGATAGTACTGTCTGGAACAAGGTTTCTGTCTCTGCAAATTCATCATCTAATTTTAACCAGGACGTTTGTTACAGAAAACATAAAATTAGATTCTTTGTTCAGTTTAGAGGGCAGATATTTCTTGTAGTTTATGATAATGCAACAATCGGCTTAGATGATTTATGAAGTATGTATCAGTTGGCTTCAAAAATGCTTCATTTGAGATTTCAGAATGTCTCCCATTCACTAAAAGAAAATGTTGCCAACTCTTGTAATGTTAATCTTGTAATATTGGAGAGGAGGCTTTAAACCTTATAAATCTTACTACTCTCTTTTTTTAAAAAAAAAAAAAAAAAAAGACAGTGCTGGTCTTTTGACTTCCTGACATCTGTACAGAGACTTTCAAATTTTAACTTTCAGCATAGGCTGTATTTGGAATACTCTCTTATTTACAGAACTGCTTCTCCCTGCCATGCTCAGCCATCGCCATGTGAGTATCTCTTCTGGCCGTGATGAAATATGGCAACTGTCCAGAGGGCACAGAAACTGCATCACATAACACTTTTGAATGGGATCTTTTTAATGTGCTTGTGAGGTTTAGGAGCCTTTACTGAAATCAGATGCTTTGGGGAAATCACATCCTATCTTGAAGACTTCGCAGAGGTCTTCACTTCCTTTCAAGGCACAAAGTTCTATAGCTTGCAAGCACTCAACTGACATGGAAAGGTGGATGTAAGAGGAACTGGTACAGTGTTTAAATGTATTAGTAAAAAACACTCAAAAGCACAAGAACCTTCTTTTTCATACATCTGAGGATACTGGAATTTGGCCTATCTCTGAGGCTGTTTGAGAACAGTCACGTTAACCAGTCTCCTCAGAACATCCTACCCATGGACAAGTCTGAATAAGCATCTGGATCACTCTGGTGGCTCCTGAGTTTCCACAAGGATCACCTTCATGATTTCCAGCAGGGCCTGTCTCTACTCTGTGGCAGTCACTACTTAGGAATGGCCCTTGGCTTCACAGTCCTGACCCCTTTAACTTAAGAAGGGAGGATGTGAGCTGCTTCTCCTCAGTCTGATTAGTCTTTCTAGATGAAAGTGGGCCAAGAGCCCACCTGCAAACTCAAAAAAAGCATTTACTGTCGAGGCAAGAGAGGTACAGCCTGCTGCAGCAGCTAGGAGGAGAGGAACAATACCTAAGTTTAATTTGCACTTCACCCGCCTCACAGACTACCTGTTTGCAAAAAAGATTTACAGCAGAAGAGGTTACAGTTCAAGGACAAGTTGCTAAGAATCCCACAGGACATGCACGGAATTGTTCATTCTTCCCCTCTACCCAGAGAGGCAGGGCAAGTCTTCTCTGCGCCACTGTGATTCAGTTTGCTGATCTTATGTCAAGTTCCATTTCCCTGTGAGGGTGACAGAGCACTGGCACAGGCTGCCCACGTAGGTTGTGGAGTCTCCTTCTCTGGAGACATTCAAAACCCGCCTGGACGCGTTCCTGTGCGATCTACTCTAGGTGATCCTGCTCTGGCAGGAGGGTTGAACTGGATGGTCTTTTGAGGTCCCTTCCAACCCCTAACATGCTGTGATTCTGTGATTAATTGAAATGAAAAGAAGAAATAAATTCTAAATACTTTTTTTTTCTATCATATACGCAAAATGGACAAATATAGATCTGCTAATTAAGTGCCATGTGCACATCTGGACTTGCACAAATGGTTTTTAACACCAAGAAAAAAACAAACAAAAAACCCCAGCAGAACAACAACCAAAACTAACTAGGTTACTTTATTTATTAAATAGAATTATTTGCATGAGACAAGGGTGCAGAATTGGACCCTAAGGCGGAGTTTAGAAGAAGTTTGGTTTGGTGCTAGGTATTTTTGTTTGTATTTTCAGTTAAATATATTTTCTTTCATTTATGTTAGTGAATTGATATAACTTCCACAGGAACAACAAAAAAATAGCCTGGTATATGGGCAATTATCTCTAATAGCTACTATTCAAATCATGTCTCAGTAGGAGTCACTTAAAATTGGGTGCTGTAGAATCTTCAGCATAAAATTGCTTTACATATGGAACATTGCATACTTAGAACATAGTGGGTAAGTATTTGTAATTGCAGACAATTTTGAATTATTTTATCCATTGTTCTATAATGGAAAATATATTTATGACTGAATGGTTTTCCAGCAATGTTCTCTTACATAATGTTCCAGCAACAAACTGTGTTTCCTGGACAGTCACTTGATTTTCTGGTTACTGACGCCCAACTGCAAAACATCCTCAAACAAGCATGAGCTTCTGAAAAGAGAGGATTAGAGCTGTCTCTGACTATCTTAGCATGGATACGGTTAAATTTACTGTGTAGTTCCAATCTGTAGGCAGTGAAAGCATTTTGAAGAAATGACTGTACTATATAAACCTGGAGTCAGTGCATGCAGACTTCGGAGATGGCAACTCGCTGAGGCTTCTTTGCCACATGAGGGGTTCTTTGGCTTGCTACCTGTTTGAAACCAATATAGTTTTATTAAGACCACTGCAGACACTGAAATACTGTAGTTTTGCGGAACGTGTGTTCCATAAATTGTAGCTTGACTGTAATTGCAGGGCTTATTCTACTGTTAGAGCAGTTTGGATCTTAAGTTGTGTTTTGTAAATTGACAAATTCCATGAGATTGCTCTCAGCATTTTGTAGTACCATTATTCCAAGAATCTTCATCTGATGTTTCTGGCCAATTCAGCTTTTGGCTGCTGAAAGCACAGTAGGTAATTATGGCTATTTACTGTAAATGTAGGCAAATTTTATGTAAATATGTCAAGGGGAAAAAATGCTACATAAACATATGAAGCAGTTATCTAAAAGTAAGAACACAGGTCAATAATATAAAATACACTTCTTATTTATGTACAGTAGTATCCTAATATTTACTTGTTTATATGCAGAAAAAAGTCTTAAGATTCTCTGTACGGTATTCTCTGAAAACTTTTAAAAGAGGTTCTGCCATTTTCTCTGGTTAGTATATTTGGCAAATAAATAACTTTTGAATTTATTGGAAATCCATGTAAATTATGTCAAATGGGAAACATGCTCCATTGCAATGAAATTAGTTTAATTGAAAAATCCTGGCAGAATTCATTGGTTTGCAATCTATATATAAATTCAACAGCCAGACAGAATAAAACACAATAAATAAGCTTTGTGTTTCAGTTTGTTGTTTGTTTCTTTTTTAACCAATACCTCTTTTTGTTGTTTTCTTAAGAAATATTTTATTCAGTCCTTGTAGTCACTTCCTCCTGCAGGTCTTAAAATCTGCATTGCTTAATAGAATTTTGTTTGTTGTGGTCATTTCGTGCTGATTTCATTATCTGACAAGAACTATTAAATCTTCTTTGTGTTATATAGCCCTGTACACTTCGCAGAGCCGCAATCCTGTCAAGATTAAAGCATGCACACAACAGTGCTAATTTTAAGTTGCCTCTAGACTAAACCAGGAACTTCCCATTAACAGAGTGGCACTATGCTCTTTAATGCAGGTAAGAATACTGGATTTGAATCTTTGAAAGTTGTGCAGCTTTCAGCATTTTTAAAGGGGCTGCATTAGCAGCCTTATGGATTATCTTCTGAAACTGCCATGGCATTTGATTCCTTCTTCATTGCTAAAGATGGTCTCTGGGTATCGTTCCTCTGTCATTTGCTTGCCCAGACAACGGCAAGATTTTAATTTGCATAGAAGTACTTCAAGAACATCCTGAAGCATCTCAGAGGCAGCTGAGTTGGGACCACCGCTGAGGATGTAACATAGATTCTGCATTTAAGTCTAACACAAGGAAATGTCATCTTTTAAGGATGCCACTGGAGCAAAGCTTCTTTTTACACTACAGCATGAGGCTAAAACAGTAGCTGGCATGCTGGGACTTGCATCCTCCATGAGTTACACCTTCCTCCTCGTTACTGGTAATTACAGAAGAGAGAAGAGCAGCCTTTACCCATTAAATATCAAGTAGTTGCTGATTAACAGGTTCCTGGAAAATTCATAGTGCAGTCATGGATTATAAATTGTGCTGCGCTGGGAGGCTGAAAAAATTCAGACTAGCACAGGCAAATACTATCTGTTCAGGGTCAAGATGATGGCTCTTTAATGTTTAATCTGGGTAAGTGTATTTTAATACTCAACGATGTAAGGTTATAGGTCAATAGGGGACTTAGAAAAGCAAGGAAAATTTCATGTGAAAAAATCAAATTTAAGATCTGACAGTTTAAGCGAAGATAGGTTTTTACTGAACACTTGTTCATGGACTAAAGCTGCAAAATATGTAATTTGATATCTTTTTAAATGAAGTAACTGCTGAATGCTACCCAATACTGACTGTTCTTCTGAAAAAAAAAATGCATGCACTATTATTACCAAGATCTGTATAACAGATTTTTTTTTTATTATTCTTCAGTCCAAACAGTTTCTGTCAGGTCTGAAATAGTTCTATTACAATGGCTAGCTTTAGGTTTGAGGCCAACGATGCAGAACTATAAATGTGGCCGGTTGAAATACTGAACGATAAGACCCGATTCTGGCTAATCATGTAGCTGCATGCACACACTTGGGAATAGAAAGTACAAGCATCTTTGTTCTCCACTGATCTTTGGCATCGCTTTAAAGTAAAGCTTTAACCTAATGGGAGCTTGGTATGTAATCGGGAGTATACTGCAGTGACACCTGGTGTTTAAAATAGAATTATTCCCTGTGAAGTGTGACTGTCAATTTACTTCTAATTGGGTACATATTCAAAGACTCACAGTTCACCCTGTGTTCATGGAGCATAGCATTATATTGAACTAGAAAGCGCTGGAGCTAAAGAGTGGCTTGACATTACTCGGTAGAAAATGCATCTGACAGACTTGTTTCAAAAGCCCAAAATGGCAGTGACACGATTTTTCGTCAATGGCTGTTCTTCCCAGCACTCTAGCTGGCACGATGCTCTATCACTACTTCTTCTCGGTTGGTTATTACACAAATGAGATTGACCCTTCGTACAACTCACAGAACAGGAATTTCCATGCAGGCTTTGTGGAAGGACTGATAGGGAAGAACAGAGAACTGCCAGTTCAGGCAGAAACCTGGGATCCCGTGTTATTTCTAGTGCTAGAAAGTATATTAGGGCTACAAAAGATGCTTCTGAAGTAGTCCCTGCTAAAGCGCTTATTGAGCAAAGTAGTGAAGATCTGCATGTTTACAGATGTGACTGAAATGGAATGTAAATCCCATCACCAGTTAATGTAATTAAGGATTATTAGAATAATATAATAATAAGGATCATTGTTATTAAGAATTACAGTTTGCCACAAGATTAAGAAAAACTAAGATCTGGTCATGATCTGTATATTTAGATTGCTGGACAATTTCTATTATTATGTAAAAGGTTTTTGTGACCTGTTTAGAGAAGCACATGCATGCTCCACATTTATGTAGTTAATCACTGAAATCTGGCAAGGACAAAACTCTAAGGCTAGCATTGTGTTTTTCTTTGTCCCATAAAATTCTATAAGGGTTTAGCTGAGCTACAAAAGCCAGATTATCCTAGGAGTCCTTTTTTTCTGTCTTTAATCTTTTGGGGGGAAATTATGGGAGCCTGCAAACACCCCCCCCAAAAAAAAAACCACAAAAAAACTAAAACCAAAAAGCACCCGAACCTGAACTTTCTAAGGCTGTGCTTGTGCCTCAAGTCAAATGGCAGAGGACCAAGCCTTGTCCAGCAGATGCTCAAAGACTAGCACTCAAGCTAGCAGAGGTCTTTTTCCCTTCTCACCTGTGGCTTATTTTCAGCAGCAAAGTACAAAGAAAAAAAGACCTGGGCAAAATGAAGTCTGGATGGGATCTGAGGGGAGCAAACAGCTGCTTCTCCAAGCAATGCCGTGAATCTTGCAACTCAGCAGCAGAACCAGCATTCTACTGTTTCTAGGTTGGAGGACTGAGGCTCTCACAGGCTGGAAAAGAGAGTTCAGTAGCTTGTCCTAAAAATACCTAGGAACTGAAATGCAAAAGGCCTATATTAAAATTTAAGCCACAAATTCAAGCACTGAAAACATGAGGAAATGCTAGATTTCCAATTGTTCCTATGAGCTTAATTCTTTCCACAGAGCACTCACAGAATGGCTGAGATTGGAAGGGACCTCTGCGGGTCATCTGGTCCACCCACCCTGCTCAAGCGGGAACACCCAGAGCAGGCTGCCCAGGACCACGTCCAGGTGGCTTTTGAATATCACCAAGGATGGAGACTCCACAGCCTTCCTGGGCTACCTGTGCCAGTGCTCAATCACCCTCACAGTGAAAAATGTTTCCTAATGTTCAGAGTGAACCTCCTGTGTTTCCGTGTGTGCCCACTGCCTCTGGTCCTGTTACCAGGCACCACTGAAAAGAGCCTGGCTCTGTCACCACTGAAAAGAGCCTGGCTCTGTCCTCTTTGCCCCCTCCCTTTAGGTATTTGCAGACATTTTTCTAAGAGTGCTCTCCTGACCAAGCTGAACAGTTCCAGCTCCCTCAGCCTCTCCTTATATGAGAGATGCTTCAGAAAGATACCGCTGCATCCTGGTGGCCCTTTACTGGACGCTCTCCAGTATGTCCATGTCTCTCCTGCACTGGGGAACCCAAAACTGGGCCCAGCACTCCTGGTTTGGTCTCACCAGTGCTGAGTGGAAGGGGAGGGTCATGTCCTTCCACCTGCTGGCAATATTTGTCCAATACAGCACAGGCTAACATTTGCCTTTTTTGCAAGGGCAAATTTCTGGCTCCCGTTCGACTGGGTGTCCACCAGGACATCCGTGCTTCTTCTGCAAAGCTGCTTTCCAGCTGGGCAGCCCCAGCATGTACTGGCACCTGAGGTTGTTCCTCTCTAGGAGCCAGACTTCACATTTGCCTTTAGTGAACTTCATGAGGTTCCTGCTGGTTCATTTCTCACCGGTCAAGGTCTCTCTGGGTGGCAGTATGACCATCTGGTGTATCTGCAAACCACCCCTAGTCACTCTCCTGTCTTTCATGTGCCTGGAACATGTTTCCAGGATTAATTGTTCCTTCACTTTCCCAGGGATCAAGATGAAGCTGATCAGCCTGCTGCTCCTTAGGTACTCCTTCAGGTTATTTTTGAAGATAGGAGTGACATTTGCTCTCCCCCAGCCTTTATGCACCTCTCCAAGTCACCATGATCATTCAAAGCTAATCAACAGAGGCCTTGCAATAACATTAGCCAGCTCCCTCCACACTGCTGGATGCATCCCATTGGGGCCCATGGGCTCACATCCAGTTTGATTAAGTATTCTGTAACTCTTCCATCAAGCGTATGTCTTCCTTGCTCCAAACTTTCCATCTCCAGGTCCAGAAATTGATGAAAGCTGATCTTACTGGTCAAGACATTAAGTACCTCAGTCTTTCCCATGTCTTGTGTCACCAAGGGTCCCTGCCACCTTCAGCAGGCCCACATTTTCCCTAGTCTTTCTTTTGCCACTGATATACTTAAAGAAACCCTTCTTGTTGCCTGTGACATCCCTCATCAGATTTAATTCCAGTTGATCTTTGGCTTTCCTAGCTGTCTGTGCATGCTTAC
Source organism: Apaloderma vittatum (assembly GCF_000703405.1). NCBI lineage: Eukaryota > Metazoa > Chordata > Aves > Trogoniformes > Trogonidae > Apaloderma > Apaloderma vittatum. The sequence continues at coordinate 14,827 of NW_009732534.1, read as the reverse complement.
ACAGCGTGTCTATATTCCTCACAGGTTACCTATCCCTGCTACCACCTTCTATATGCTTCCTTTTTTGTGTTTGAATTCTTCCAGGAACTCCTCATTGATCCATGCAGGCCTCCTGACATCTTCGCCTGATTGCCTGCTCAGTGATATTTCAGCATAAAAATGGTAAGGAATTGTATGAACTATGTGATGGTATTTGTAAATCTGAGATTTCCTTCCCTCCAGATTTTGCAGCCTAGGTTACACTTAAGGGTTTGGTACCTGATTGAAAGATGCTGACTGCCACATGACATGTCTGTAGGTGATACTATAAAGAGTTCTAAGTGGAAGGATAAGTAACAAGGAACCTGCTCTTTGTAATTTGCAACTGAAATACCCTTTGGGCAGATAAGTGCAAAAAGATGAGAGGGAGCAAAGTCCACTCTCCATTGTTCATTGTAATAGGATCCTTATGATACTTTAGACAGATTATTTTTTTCCACAGCTTCCCAATCCCTGCTAAATCCTTCTGGGTTCATCTACAGTGCTCGCCAATACACACAGTGTCGAGAGAGCCTCTTACCTCAGGCACAACCTGCTTTTGCAGCCCACGTTACTAGAACATACAGTCAGCTCTGGCATAGAACGTAACATCTTCTGAGCTGCCTCAGCACAGCTCCAGCATTGGTCTTGCAGGAGTAGCACCAAACCCCAGCTAATGAGCCTCCTGGGAGCCAGGCAAGTCTGTGCAGAGCGAACTCCTATATCTCTGTACCAGGACTGTGGTTTGGCCACAGCCAAAGTAATTACCACACATAAGGGAGATAATTAAGTGGTTTTATTTGTTTCATTAAGTGTGTGCCTGTGTGCCAGGGGGGAAGGGAGAAGGCAAAGAATAACAGGTTTGATATCGTGTAACTTCCCTTTCCAATGCTTTTCTTACATACTCTCCCACTTTGAATTCTTTGAGCAAAGGCCTGTAGTGAAAATTGTCAGAAAACTCAAGATAGCATGAAAATGGGGGAAAAGCCTCCAATCCCAAGAAACATTTCTAGTTATCTGTGGTCACTTTGACGTGGTTCACAGAAGGAGAGAGTCTGAAAGCCAAGAACTCTATCACTGGAAATGTATGAGCAGCAGGCAACACCACCATGAAGTACTAGAGTAACAGAAATCCCATTCACAAAGGGAAGATGGCCTGGAGGTTATCCTGCACCTTTCAGTCATATATATGACAAAATTAAAACCAACTTGACTATCCTGGTGCCTGAGGTGGCTGTACTGGCATGTTCATAATAAATTAAATACTTTTAGGTTAATCTAAAAAATCTGCATAATACAAATTATTATTTTTTGGATCCAAGCTGAGCAAACTTCCACTTGCTTTCAAAAAAACCTTTCATGTATGCATGTAGGATACTTGTGAGGATATTATAGCCCTAGAGTTGCCATCCCTGGAGATTTTCAAAACAACCTGTAGACATGGCACTTCAGGATATAGTTTGGTGGGCATAGTAGTATTGGGTTGATGGTTGGACAAGGTGACCTTAGAGGTCTTTTCCAACCTTAATGATTCTATGATTCTATGCCTAATACAAACCAAGAGTGAAGTGTCTGGGTCTACTGTGCCACTAAAATAGCTGGGTGCCTTCAAAGCAGTCTCAAACAAGCAATGTACTGAGAACAAACTGCTTAAGGTAGTCAGTGAGGAATGCAGAGGACAATATTAAGGTTTTCCAGCTCCTTTCAGGGACCAATTTAAGACAGGCAGGTACTTCCTGGTAGTCATCTTTCACAGACAAAAACCATTCCAGTTTGTTCTGACAGCTTGCTTCTTGAAACTGGTGTGTCTGGCGAGATGATGACAACCACTATTTGTAGCTTGAAAAAATTAGCCTGAAGAAATACTTAGCACATATTCTCTTCTGGAGAAGTGCAAGTATGAACTTATTCAGAGTCTAAGCAACTATGACTGCATCCGTATGGGGAGCACATGTCCCTTCAGCTAAAAATGTCTCTGCACTCTTGCCCTCTTGGCGAATCTGCATAAATCCAGGGCTTTAAAGCACATGCCATCTTCATTATAGTAAAGTCCTATGTAACACTTTGCATTCAGAATTGATTTAGAAGAGTGCTCAAACTCATCTGAGATGAAGATCCGGTCAGGCCAGGACATCCCTCCTGGATTTCAGTGAAGTTCAGACTTCCCTCCAGTGTTAGAACTAACAACAGAAACTGCATATTGAGGGACTTGTCTCCAGTGATGCATGTGCAATTTTCTTACAGCACAAGACACAAGTTGCAGCACCGAAAGCCAGGCACGTCAATAGTGCCATTTGAAGTGTAGTTCATTCCTGATGAATTTAAGTTCACCTGGTCCTCTGTAAAGTACATTTTCAACAGAGGAAAAAGAATGAGAATGCAGTCACACCACAAGGGGTCCTTGCTAGTGCTACTTACTCTTCATGGCCAGAGAGGATAGTTTGGGGTAGGTGAATGAACTACAGGAATTTTCTTCAGACAGACTTTACCTACATCTGGTAGATTTATTTATTTTCTTAATTAAATACACATTCACCGAAGGGGACTGCTAACCTGGCAACTCCTGGTCTTGGCTTGAGAGATCCAGTCTGGTAGACTTCAGTCTTGTCAGGTTTGGGGCTATGGCCAAGGGATGACTCAGCTACCTAAAATCGCCCAAAATCTGGAAGTGTAATCCAGACTTACTGCTGTTCAGCAGCTGCTTGTTTAGCCCTGGAAATACATAAATTCACTACATGCTCCCCTGTATGACCTGCAAGTCCTCTGAGCATTTGCTAGCACACCAACTGGACCATCCCAGCAGTAATCCACGTGAAGTAATTAGGTGCCTGATTTAATTACGTAGGTGCCATTGGGATCCAGAACCTAGACAGATCCTGTTCTGAGGGCACTGTTCCAGCAGGCATGCTCTGAGCACACCTAATGCAAATCAATGTCATGGAATTCAGCACAAAACCAAACAGCAAACAGCCACAGGCACATTCAGAGAAAGCGGGATGTTTTCTGCCTAAATGCCATGCAAGGTGATGTACTCTATTCCCAGGCAAAGAGGCTTTAAACCACCTCCCTGTCTCCAGAAGAGCTCTCCAGCCACTGTGTTAACTGACATGAGGGAATGCTTCACCTCTCCTGTTGAAACAGGGCCCCATTACTAAATTCAGCTTGTGGATTTGGCACTGAAGGTGTAACCAGTAACTCCTGTTGTATGTTTGTCTTTCCTTACCATACTGAAAGAATGTTTTATCTTTCCCAGACAGCTGAAAGCCCTTGACATGGTTGGCTCTGAATCTATCAATGGTCTCCACAGGATCCGGGAACTTCAAATGCTCTTCTCAACACAGTCCTGAGTGTGCTGTCATCCCTGTAATATAGGTTTGGGGGCGCTTACATAGCTTTCCTCATGCACTAGAATGGTACCTTGTCTGTTTAATTCACAAATTGTGCTCCATGTTGGGGCAGAAATAAAAAGCTTGCCACTAAGCTGCCAATAATTCCCTAACCCATTTCTGTATCTGATGAACAGATTCTACAGCAAAAGGATGAGAAGAGAGGCAATCCCCAGGGCCCATGGTCTTGGATGGCTTTAGTGTACTTACTGTTTATACAACATAAATCTGCCTGTAATAACAGTCACTACTGAACGAGTTATGGTCCTGCTCATTTTATTGTGAGCAATATTTGTGCTGCAAGGGATGTACCCGTCACTCCCCTGAGCACTACAGAAAGCATGCATCCCACAGACGATTTTGGACCAGCATGGCCATCCAGGGAGATTGACAAGTCTTCTGTCCCTAACGGGAAGAAGGTGGGTACTGCAGAGTACAAGAAACTCTATTGTTTGTGCCTGATGGGGTGGAAGAGCTGGGAGGGGAGGGAAAAGGACAGGAGACAGAAGACGGTCAGGATTAATTTTCATTGATAAGATTCCAAAGCTGAATCTACGATTAAAATTTCAGCCTTGGCTTCTGGCACATATGCAGGGCACCAAGCACCCTCCATACAGATGTCTCAGCGTTCTGGGAGGTTTTAAGTTCAAAACAGTGACTTCAGCACTCAATAGCCCTGGCAAGTGTTAAGAGGAAAGCTTTGGCATGTGTTAAGGATCTCAGAAAGAGAGGGGAGGCGGACTGCTGCCAAAAGCTCTCCATTTTTAACTCAGTTTCTCTCAGAAACCCAGTTTCTATTGGTGTTCATTAAAGCTGCTAATCCTATACCTGGGAAAAAAGAAAGAGACAAAGGATAGGGAGAGGATGAGGCTCTTTGTTTTGAACAACAGTTCACTTCTTGCACACCCACCCCTACATTTTTGGCTGTACATTCTTAAGCGAAGTAATTATTGACTAAGCTTCCCAACTTGAGTTTGGTTTAGGCAGTAACAAAGGCTTTTTTGGCAAACGGGCTTAATCTAGAAACTGAAAACAATGCTCAGTGTTTCTTAAAAATAAACAATGTTCTTACTGTTTGTTAAGGGTGGTTGTTTTTTTTTTTTCTCCTCTGGTGCTATTTTGAGTTCTAGCATGTCTATTGTACACAGGCTGGAGCGCTCACTCTGGTTGTTTACAACAATTTTCCTTGTGTTGCCAGGCTTTTCTTCTCTGAAGTGTAAATCTGTAGGCAACGTACAAAACAAGACACAGTGCAAATAAACTGAATACGTGTGAAAAGTCTTGACTGACCCCTCAAAATTGTCTCTAGACCTGAAACCACAGTGAGAGCACAAAACACTCAGGACAAGTCAAAAGCATAGTATGTACCTACCTGGATTTAGTATTAAAGGATTGTTTTAATGGTGCAAATCTGGAATTGAAAAATTTCTCTAAATTCAGTGCCTTCAGGATAGGCTCTGGTGGTTAGCCAGATTTCACTCTAGCTCTACTGAGCACACCGCGGTCACAGCTGTTGTTACCACCGCTAATAGTGGATAGAAACACTTTGTACCATTGTGCTTTTATGTTCTCCATAAAAGGCCTATCTAGCTCACTGGATGCACACCTGGGAGTGTCTTATGGTCACAGAACAAATTCAGCAGTTTTCTGACCTTTTTATTAAACCTTCCTGGGAGAGGGTTAAGCAATACAACCTCTCACTATCATGTGCATTCTCTGGAGAAACAAGCAGAGAGAAAAACAATGGGGAGTGTTCTTATTATCAGCTCCTTCACCCTCAAAGATATCTTAGTAGGTCGCTACAGTACAGCATCTCCCCAGCCATGGTAATCCACCACAGACACATCACACACTTCCACCAGCCCTGTCCTGCACAGTGGTCCCCTTACCAGACATCACTTCTGCAAGGAAAAGAAGTTTTGAGAACCATTGTCTGAAGGTTAAAAAGGGGACAAAGTTTCTAAGACCCACAAAAGAGTGAGGACAATGCAGGACTGGAAGAGAAGAATCTCCCTAGGGTAACAGCACACTATCAGATAACCAGTTATTGGTGGGGATAGTAGGGCAGCACTTACAACATATCCCACAGGTTGTTTCCAGGAACTGAATGGGGCAGGTTACGTAGATCTTGAGCTGCTCTTTTCTAGCTGCTCCCTAAGTGCAACTCTAGAGAATGGTTCTGCAGGTAGCATGCAGATGCTGCATCATTAGCTCTGCCATGCTGCCAGGATTTGGGCTTCAAAGCACAGTGAAGTCGGTGCTTCACCTGTGGCTGAACAGACCTACTGCCCAGGCTGTAAGGGAACGGCAAATTGCACCTGATGCCAGTGTTGCTGTTTTCTCAGTGGATTTGCCCCTTCTGTCACACACGTTTGCACATGCTGTGCTGGCAGTCACAAATCATTCCTGTCTCTTCATCTCACTCGTGTTTTTAGCCTATTCCTCCAACCAGGTGACCCACTCAGCCACCGGTGAGCAGACAAACAAATCGAAGGCGAAGCAAACGTAACAGTTCACTACAAGTGTGCTAGCACTACTAGCAGAAAACTCCAGCTAAGGTATCGCTGAGGGATTCAGGTGTATTAAGGGCAAAATATACAGCTTTCTATCAGAAGAGCATCATAGTGATTCTAAGATGAACACTAGCAAGTCAAGAAAAGCCCAAGGTAAGCTTGCCTGTGCAACCTTAGTTTGGCCTCGTGTGCCTACATCTTATATATAAAAGTCTTTAATTAGGCACATGCTGTCTTTAACCACTAGTCCTTTGTTTTTCCCAGTGCACAGAACAGACCACACTCACTTAATGAGCAGCTAGTCACTATTTTATTTTTTCCTTCCTGCTTAGTATGTGGCCCCATCCTTTGTTTACCACACGCTTCTCAAATCCTGCTGCAAAACCCTAATGATTAAGTCCCTTGCTGGGTGCTTCTGTCCTGCCCATTATTAGAGCATTTGATTGTTTCATGAACATTAACAGCATTTATTTCCCTAACTCTATGGCATACTTATTTGGTGAGTGTTGTGTACAACAAAGCTGAATACAGTAACACTGAAAAAGGTAAAAACAAGCATGCAAGGGAAAAATTGTCCATAAGAGGGCCACATGTGAACTGCTGAACTTCTTCAAGTTGGAAGAGTGTGGTGTAGAAGACATTCTCCATCAGCCTATATGAAAACAGATGCTGCTTAGTGGATGCATTATCCTGACCAGTGACAGCTGTAATTTTTCTTATCTAGTGAGCATCTCAACAGAAAATTTGGAATGTGCATGCAAGTGTCTATGTGTAACACAAGAGAGATTTAAGAAAAAATACTGCACACAATAGTATTAAAAAATAAATCCTTAGAGCACTGAAGCATAAAGTTACAAAATCAGAGGCCAGCAGCGAGGAGCTTGTGTCATTCTCCTTTGTGCCCCTTTTCACAGTTAGAATTGTAACATGCTCATCCCTGAAAGCTTGGGGACACATTTGCTTTTATTGTCATAACCACACTGGTGTATAAGTTAGCCAAGAAAAGCAGCTTTTGTGAAGGGATGCCTCATCTCCTCCACGTGCTAACATGTGCACCTTCTTCGCAGCATCAGAGAAAAATCTGAATCAGACATGCCACCACAAATGGGCAAGAATGCTGTCACATGTTCACAAGCTAGGAAATTTGTTACAAGCTATTATTAAAACAGAATGACACAGGAAGGTACTAACAAGGTTTATAACTTCTCACTAGGATGGAAGTCGCTGTCCCCAGTTTAAATACACACTCAGACTTCTCTGAGAGCAGATTTTGAATGCCCATGGTCCTGGTTTGAGAGCTCCAGGATCAAAGTTCTCTGGGGCTCCGGGCACAGGGGGTGATCACAGTGGGGCAGGAGGGGCAGCTGTGCCTATGGGAGGAGAGGAGGGGTCAGGTGACCCCAATGGACCAATCACAGTGATCCTTCCCATGGTGCTCAGCATATAAGGGCCCCTAAGAAGAGCCTGGTGGTCTTTAATGCTTGTTGTGTTGGGAGGGTTGCCCTTGGCTGTTTTTCATCTCTCCATGTGCTGCTGGTGTCCCTACGTCCTGTTTCCATGTTGCAGAGGAGCACTGTTCATCAGGACAGGTTGACTTTTCCTGCCTCTCTGGGTGGGACTGGCACAGCTCCTTTTCCGTTCTTCTTGGACTGTCGCTGGGACTCTGGACTCAGGTGCTTCTGTCTGCTGCAGAGCCCAGCGTGGGAACTTTTTCTGCTTGGGACCTTGTTGTCATCCAGAAGGCATAGGTTGTGTGTTAATGTAGTCTCTTGTATCTTTGAACATACTTGTGTGCTTGTGTAATATCTGTTCAACATCTTCACTCTTACGTAAAGTGTTATTTTCTTTTTTCAGTACACTGGTTCAAGTTTTTTTCAGCCTTAAAGTCTCTCTCCCTGGTGCCCCTGCCATCCTCCTCTGGGTGGCTGGGGGGGGGGGAATCACAGAGAGCTTCTGGGAATCACAGAGAGCATCTGTCAGAGATTAGTGGCTGCCCCAGCCTTAAACTTTGACAGCCCAGAAGTAGTCTTCGCTGGAACTATCTCCCCCTGAATCTGAAGCAATTAGGCTGGCCCCAAAAATGGTTCACTCAGAAATGGTGTTGTGGTAGACTCTATAATCACAAAAGCCATCACAGGAAGGAAGATTCTTTTTTATTTATCAGCTGCTCAAGAGATGGTTTGTAACACTGTCCAGCTTTCTGATGAGCTGGTCCAGAACTTCTGAAAACTAGCAATTTTCAGTGCATCAAAGATTGCCTCAGGAGGTCAGCTGCATCATGACATAAAACCATGAGACCTAACATGCTAAAAAATGAGAGCTGCTGCCAGTGAAATTTCCTAAATAGAGTATGTATATATGCTATGTAGAACACAGGCAAGATAATTAATTCAAAAACTCATTTTCCATAAAAGGCCTATCTAGCTCACTGGATGCACACCTGGGAGTGTCTTACGGTCACAGAACAAATTCAGAAGTTTTCTGGAAGGCTGCAACAGACCCCGTGTTTCCTAGAGGTATCAGAGACATTGCACTCACTGCATGGCTTATCTGCCCATGTGCTGGATAGAGCACGCTTAGACCAAAGGAAAAGATGTTTTGTTTAGCTCAAACTGGTGTGGGCTCTCTGATGCATGTTTGCTCACGTTAGTGCGGTTTCCTCACCATACTACTACTCATCTCCCCAAATGTACGCTGTAATTTACTTTCAATATGCACTTTTCACTTCTGTGGGAAGCCAAGGAGGATGCTTTGCTACTAGAGAGGAGGAAGCTTTCCACAAAGGAATTGCAGTGAATTGCTCAAGGAAGCCATTGGTTTGCCAAC
>NW_009732534.1:0-6053 GCF_000703405.1 Apaloderma vittatum | reverse complement strand
GAATTCCAAAAGTGAAAGAGAAATTGATTCCTCCTCCTCCTTTCTCTTTACTACTAAGTCTAAAAAAAGAAACTTTTAACCACAGTAAGACATCGATTTTAAGTCTATCACTGAGTCATTCTCCAATTTTTCAGTTGTAAGAGCTACCTAACTAGCAGTGACATAGTGAAAGAACTTGATTTCTCCAGGTAACACTTGGTGTAGTTAAAGACTGCAGTAAAACTGAGACTAATTTGCTGTGAATGCTGGTGCACTAGACCATGAGGTTGTGTGTCAGGAGAAAGCTGCATGTGACATGCAGATTACAGGCTACTTTTTATTGTCAAACTCAATCCTTCATTCAAATGAATACATTGTCAGAACCCTAATTATTTCTGTTAGAAATGCTGCAGCTTGTTAAAAAGGGGGCATAAAGTCTTTCTCTGTGAATTCTTTATCATTGCATTACAATTCCAAGCCATTTGTGAAATATTCCATCATTTAATTTACAGCCTGTTTCTCTCTGCGTGGGCTCTGATTACAGAATCATCAATCATTATACAGTATTAGCCTTGTAATGAACCACGCACTATTTTTTTTTTATCTCCAGCCCCAAAATAATGCCATTAGTTTCTTCCTCATTATCTTCTGTTCCTCATAACTGCTGACAGGCAAACTGGAAAATCTTGCCTTTTATTCAATTGTCTTGCTTCTTTTCAGCAGTGGGCATTTTGGGCAGATTCAGCAATAACCCTTCTGGTTTCATCTAGTGCTACCAAGTCTCATGGAGAGGTTTTTAAATTCTTCATTATCAAGCAAATGTCCTGTGCCTGCACTGGAAGTTGCTTCCCTGAATGTAACTCTGAATGGGATTCAAGTTTGATCAACAGAAGAATTTAAACAGGCCCAGCCCCTGTTGGTACACACCTACATGCAAAACTTGTATGCTCCATTATGCTTTGAGGGAACAAATGCACTAAAATAGCAGTATCTCTTGCCATTGTTGGTGTCTTCAGCCAGGCCAGCATTCCAGAATCATGGTGGCTGGAGTGGTCCTCCTTCTTGCCCTTCTTGAAGACTGGAGTGACATTTGCTTTCCTCCAGTCCTCAGGCACCTCTCCTGTCGCCCACGACTTACCAAAGAAGATGGAGAGTGGCCCAGCAATGACTTCCACCAGCTCCCTCAGCATCTGTGGGGGCATCCCATCAGGGCCTGTGTATTTATGGATGTTCATATTGCCTAACTGATCCATCACCCAGTCCTCATCAACCAAGGCAAACTCCTCCTTTGTCCTGACTTCCTCTGGGGCCTCAGGGGTCTGGGGCTCCTGAGGACAGTCTCCCGCAGGGGGAGGTTGGACTAGGTGTCCTTTAAAGGTCCCTTCCAACCCCAACAACTTTATGATAAGGTTTATATATCCTGGGTCAAGTAAGGACACAGGGTGCCTCACCTTGATGGGTGGATGTTCAGATGCTGCCTTGAGTGAAGCCCGGCCCCAGATTTAACACCCCAAGGCTATGGTACCTTTCCCATTCAACACCAAGTGTACCAGGTGGAAGAGATCAGTGGCTCACAGCTCGGGCTGATGTGGCACTTGGAGCAAGAGAGGTGACAGCAATTCTCCCAGACAGGCTGCTACTGGTGAACATGTTCTTCATGTCTTATGGCTTCAAGTGTAGTCCAGCATTGACATGGATTTCTTGCAAGGTTTTTACACCACCAATTTTAGTTTGTGTTGCTGATGTCAGTGTGTGTTATGTACAGAAGCAAATGCTCTCGCCAATCCACTGGATTCATCAGTGGGAAATCATACCTCTGAGACCATGTAGGCCTTTGCAAGGCAGATACTCAGTAGGGCAGATCTTCAAAGATTTGCCTAGGAAAAAAACCCTGAAATACTACGAATAAATTATATCCTTTGCTGTGCACGGACTGAGAGGATAACAGCCAAATCCTGAACTTGGAGGAACTTCCCTTCAGAGTAACTCCCATCAAGGTCTATTTGGAGTATTTTTCAGCATTACTTACTACTTTCTACTTCTCTTGCCTATTTTATGTCTGTGTTGGTGGATCTGGATTTTCTGTGAACTAAGAGCTTGGAACACTTTTGCTTTTATTCTTTCAGAAAGTTGGTTTAGCAAATTTATTTAGTTTCATAAGAAATTCACTGTGCTCATCCATTTTCTGAAAACAAATGCAGCTTTGGAGATTAATTGCTGTTCTCCCAGAGCAACTAAAAGAAAAGCCTACAGCAATATAGGAATGCAAGGGTTTTGGGATCTGTTTGCTTCCAGAAATTTAGCCTACTATTTATGAAGGGTTTCTAATTTTCTGTCTTGTACTTCAAGATAAATAACTAATATTCTGTCTTCAGAAATTTTTGGGAAGGAGAAAGAGCCTCATCACCTTTCTTTGAGAAAATTTCACATCTGTCATTCCAGGATCCTGCTTTATTATACAAGGTTATATTTAATGCATTGATAGAAGTAATGTGATAAACATCAATGTAAGATACTGTTTAGCCACATAATATTTCCTACTAACGTGAATGAACATAACACTCACATTGCTAACACTCCTTCACAAAAAAAGCTTAACTCCTGGTTTTACTTACCTGTTGCTGCCTAGTTCTATTCATTAAGGTAAATGAGCATGGTAAGGCCCCATTTCCACAAGGGATTTCTCTAAATGAACACGTTTTCATTACGTAAGTGATGATAATGGTGATACCCTGCTCCAGCTGGAGTAAGAGAAATATACAAATGGAAGATATTGTCATACCTGTACTACCATATGATCATTACCCATTAGAAAATCTTACCTGTGTGAGAGTTCTAGAGTGAGTAATATAAAATGGGGGTGAGTTTGCTAATAATTTTAATTTTTACATGTAAACTGTTCAGAACTACCGAGTTCTAGCTATGCAAGAGCACTTTAGCTGTTAAACATCTTCATTTTAGAAAATAAATGCATCTGAAAACTGAGGGCAAGAAGCACTTTAAAGCCCAAATGTTCTAGCAGTCAGGAGTCCCTAGAGAAGACTAGCGACTGCAAGTATAAAAGAAAGCCTCTGGAAGTGGCCACATACAATGTGGCTCATGCTCATGACCTTAACTGGAAAATTATAAATTAAGAAGATGGATGTCTCTAATGTTTCTAGATTTCACTGCATTTATTTTGTGATTACATCATAAAAAATAAATACCCATCTACTTCTAATATCTCTCTGAGTAACTCAAAGTTGAGCTGTGTCTGGAGCAGAAAGTAGATAATTTTGTAACATTGCTGTGGAATTGAGAGAAACCTTTACAAGAAAACAGTATTGAATGGATGATTTGAAGAGAAAGGATCCCTGTTTAAAAGCATACTTGGCAAAAATACCTCAGTCAGGCATAAGAGCTAAATGAACTCTGTACGTGTTACCTGCTAACAGGTAAAGAGGGTAATGGAGACACTGACATGAAAAAAAATAAAAGTGGCTGTTGATCTGATGCCACCTAAGGTTTTACTGTTGCCCATTCTCCAATTCTTGCGGCCAAATGAGACATGTGGCCACATCGGGACATGTAGCTGGGGACTCCCCCTATTTTAAAACCACCAGCCTCTTTCTGCTCACCTTAAGAACAATTTCTGTTAATCTCGCCTTGGGAGACAAAGTTTTATTTGTTTCTACTGTGAAGAGGGAGATGATACATAGACATTTGCTATGTATTCACCCAAAATAAAATCAATGGGGATGAGTTGCATTCAAGGATTAAAACCACAAACAGATGTGTTTATGTATCTCAAAGAAGCAACATAAGAAGACAGAGAAGTTTTGAATTTAAACCCTTTTGTAAAGGATGGAGAATCAAACAGCAATGGAAAGCAGAACTACCAAGGTATTATCCATTCAAAGGCAAGAACATGCATGAAAATTACTACTAAATCCATTGTCACAAATGTCTTTGAGATCAGTGAAGCGGAGATATTTAGTGAGTTGGCATTGCTCAAAACCCACTAATCTCCACAAGCAGACTGAGATTCAAAGCAGACCAGAGAGCAACCCTTTGTTAATCATAATAAAGAATTTGCTGTATTCAAATGAAGTCACAGCAAAGTGGATGTGTGCCAATGCAGCACCAATGTTCCAAGAGAAAGGCAAGCTAGCAAATTATAGACCCTTCATCTCAATGTCTGCAATTTGCAAAATAAAGAGTCCAACCAAGGAGTAAGTTTGCAAAATGCATGTGCAAGAGGAGTATCATTCTCCGTAATCATGTTGGAGATAACTAGCAGGGATAGATGGCATCAGTTAACTAATCTTCTTCTTGGAAGAAGATTCTATACTTTAGTTATTAAATTTAACATACTCAATAATAATCCGTGTAACAGGCTGGTCATCTAATGCTCTGTGGCAGAAGAGGTTAATTCTCCTCTAAAATCAGTGTCTGTTGTTCTGTAAGAACTTCATGCTACTATACAAAAATGGTAATCCAAGTCCCAAGTCTCCTCAGTTTTGGTTTTGCAGACAGCTGAACTTGTGAGCAGTACAAGGAACAACATGACCACAGAAATAGGGACATAGAAAGAAAACAATTCAATCTTTTTAATAAGAGCTGTATTGAGCATCCTCCACTTACCTGTGCCATGCGTAATTATCCCAAGCTTCTTTCACAAAGTTGTAACGTCAGTTTGCTTACCTACTTCTCCTCTGTCTCAGTAAACTGCCTATGAGAGTAGAGTTGCATTCAAGGGAAAACTGTGATGAAATAATAGAAATAAAATTGCTGATTTCATCAACATCTCTGCTATCATCTATTCCTACTATTTGGTCCCCCTGCCCTCCCCTCCTCTTTGCTGTCCTGCCTCTGTGGCTCTAGCTTTGCTCTGCCATTGCTGTTGCTCCTTCTCTGAGATGTGTTTCCCTGAGCCGCTTCACTCTGCCTTTGTTTTCTGCTTCGAGACTGCGTTTATCTAAGTAACATGTTCCAAATGACTAACTCAGACAAGGCAGTAGATGCTTCATTAAGCTGTAGCTCAAGTGAAACTCATTATTTTGCCATCCACACCAAACTTGTGCATTGTGTTAGCACCTTTTGACCAATTCTTTTAACAGCAAGAGGGGGGAAAGCCTCCAGGAAGACTTGGGATGGCTTCTCCCTGGGTTCCCCTCTTCCCTGCTGCTCCATTCCTCCCACAACAAAGCCTGGTGTAGTTCATTCATATTTAAAAAAAAAAATGTTTATTCACAAACAAGTTTGTACTATAAACAGTAGAAGAGAACACTTTGTATTTAGAGACACTTTCGGTACCCGCAAGGTTTTCTTTTTGCTTACATAAATCACAGATTAAAATACAGTGCACCTCTACCAAAGGAAGCCAGCAAAACAGCTCTAGTGTTTCTAAACAAAGCCCGATCACTTAGGAACAAAAAATTAAATAACTTAAGAAAACCAAATCAAAACATTACAACTGAAAAAAATAATCACAAGAAAATGCCTAAAGCGCGGCCACTTCAAAATTCAGCTTTTCAGTTTCATCGCATCTTCTCTCTCGAAACAAAACCAAAGCCCTAACCACCAACCACAGAAATAAATGAGATCTTGTAAGATTCAAGAGCTTTCACTATTTCCTGAGGGGCTCCTGCAGCTGAAGAACTGAACGTGCCACAGCAATTAGACGCGACCTTCGCTGCATTTTACACATTTTACGCTAAGGGTGTTCTACCCCAAACCCACCGTGTGCTTAGTATTACATGCTTACATTTGTAGTGTGTCTGTGAAACTGGTAATGCTGGAGTACGGCTTGATTCTGCTCATGGGTCACGTTATCTATTTCCCGATTCCTGACCTGTTTATTTAGTTCAAGTTTCCAAACTCTCTCTCTCCGCCCCCACCCCGAGGAATATTTTATTATTTACACAAAGGTTTTATTCCTGTGTTTCGTTTGTAACGAAGCTGAAAGCCTTGCACAATCCTCCGATTTCAGTCATGGGGGCTTCAAGACGTTTTATTTACAACCAAGTCTAAAACTGATCCTGGCACGGACAGCTCAAGGGAGACGGAGGAGAGAGGGGGACAGGGAGAAGAGC
>NW_009732533.1:0-18024 GCF_000703405.1 Apaloderma vittatum | reverse complement strand
TGACCGGCTGAAATTCGCGCCGTGGTTGCCCTTTTCCGTCCGGAGCCGGCAAATGTCCCCGATGTCGGAGGCCGACATCTACCCCCGGGGGCTGCAACCCAAGCGTTTCAGGTTTTGTCTTTTAAAGCCACGGTATTAAGAAAGAATAAACAAATTGGACCCTTTCGACGGATCGTGCTAATTCTCACGAACGCAGAAGAAAGTCTGCAGACTGAACTTCAAAACTGGTTTGTTTGCACTGCACAAGGTGTAGGTACCCCGGTGTGAGCCAGCCTTGTTTCTTAGTTCTAACTTGCAATGGTAATTTCTTTTTTCAGTTTTGCGCAGTGATTAAACACACACCTGTGCCAAAACAAGGCAAGAAGCACTGCCTGTTTGCTATGCACAACGCAGCAGATAGATCCTTGAGCTAAGCACACTTACTCAGATATTTTAAAATATCTCATTTGAATATTTTAAAATATAACAATTATCAATGTTAAATATAGCACAAGGGAAAAACCACAAAGTGTACAATATGAAGAAATAATTTGAAGCAGTCTGGGCTTTTATACAGTGCTGTTTAATGCTACTGAAAAGTGCCATTCTACACTGATTGGGCATGTATCACTTAAAAATCAAACTTCAAAGGCAGTCTTGCGGGGACACAGACCCAGAGATTTGAGATGCAGTACAGAAGCACAAGTTGAAGAAAGACTTCCATACGTACAATATGAATTTATCTGCTCAGAGAGCTTATTAAAAGTGCTCTGAGTCTTTGCAAGTTCTAGTGAGGCCCTGTTTTACACTTACTGTCCCTTCATTCAACAGGAATAGATGACAGGAGCATCAAGGAGCACAGAGTTCAAAGAGGAGTGAATTGGATGAAACTGTAAGCCAAGGATTGGATAAGAAAAAATTCTAATTTAAAAGAACCAGCTAGCAACTTTCTGTTAATTTGCTTAGATGCTTTGCAGTCAGTGGAGCTGTGACACTGGTTCTTGCTCTTCTGCCCAACTGTCCCTTGCGCCACCCCGTACCCTGGGAGAGGAACAGTGTCTGGTGCAAAAGACACTTGCCTGGAAAGCAGGTGAGCACAGGAGCTTCTGCAATTGGCTTCTCTGACACACCGAATTCGGCACTTTATTTGACTTTATCTCTCAGTTTCATAAGTAAAAGGAAGGCAATAATATTCTCTACTTTGCATAGTTAAATTAGATACTTTGAGATTTAGCACTTTTCCCCTAACCCTTACAAATACTCCAGATTTGGCCCTATTCCTGCACTCAGTAAATATTTAAAAATGCATTCACTCTTTGAAAACAACCAGACCTACGCTGCATATAAATACACGCCTCTATATACAAGACCAACTTGATAAATCGGTAAACAATTTTATTACCTTTGGCAGACTTCTATTCCTTGAATTAGCTTATTTCGAATTTAATTAAGCCCTTGAGCTGGCAAAGCACTTAAGCACTTGCTCAAATGCAAACTGACAAAGTGTGCAGTGGTTTAATGTAGGCACCTGCTCAGCTTCCTCCCAGCCAAGTGGTGGTCGCGTGTTTGCAGAGCTGCACCAGGGCCCTTGTGCTTTGCTCGTAGCTTTGCTGGTAGAGAGCAATGATCCTGTTTTGTTTTTCTCCTGGGCTTTCCACTGTAATCTACAGAGCAGATTGGAAAAAAATCCCAACAGCAGCATAAATTGAAGACTTGTATACAAGTTCTTTTGGGTTTATTTCCAATCTTGCGGTTAATTTTGATTATCCATGTCAATGCGCCTCCGGTGCTGAGAGCATCTACCATGATTTACAGGCAGATAAGTACATTGGAGATGCATAAAGAGAAAAAGGATAAACTTGACTGAACGTTGAGTCTTCACTGCCCTTAATCACGGCAACCTAAATGAACAGTGAGATTTGCAGTATTTAAAAAATACCGATGCATTACCTTTACACTGTGCTTTTTCTTATCCCTTATTTTTTTTTTTTTGGCTTCAACTGCAAACAGTGCCTTTCTCCCAAGGTTTCAAATTTAGATCTTTTAGAAACAACTTTGAACTGTTTTCCCATGACTTATGTGAAAACTCATCATTCTGTCCTTAAAATAGTTTTCTTTAATGAGACTTGAGTTTCTATTTCACTCTCCATTGTTCCCTTTTCTTTTTTTTTCCCCAGAACGGATTAACCTTCAGTCCCCAAATGTTATCAGTTTCCATCAATGACTGTTACTATTCTTAGATATACTGTATATTGTCTGGAACCATTGCTGTGATAGGTTGTAAAAAAAAAAGTTTTCAACTATTTTAAGTGTCAGTTTTGCACTCTTTCAGCACAGATAAAAAGTTGCTTCAAGTCTGGCCAATTCCACCCCTGTTATTAACTACTGTGTTTACAAAATTCAGATTGAGACTTCGTCTGTGTTTTCAGGAGAGTGACTTACATTTCTGGTACCCACTTGATCTGGTGGGCATTTTCATTGTAAATTCTTATTGTTCAGATTATTAAAAAAATAAAAATATGTTGGAGTTCAAAATGAGGGAGGGGAATAGAGAAAATAACTGAAAAGTAAGTAGTGATGTTGCTTGAGGTATGAACAGGATTACAACTGAATTGCAGAAACTCAGTTAAGGATGCTTTCCCTATCAGTTATGCTGAAGTGTAGAAAAGTGTTTGTGAGCCAGCAGGACTGAAGAGAATGCAGGAGGTGATGTTAGTGATGGTGCATCAGTAACAGAAGAGCAGATTTTGGTCCATGTTTTCCAGCATCAGCGTGAGAAGCAGGTCATCTTCTTGAGTCTTTTGTGGGTTATTTCCTGGAAAACTTTCATCTCACCCACTTACACCTTCCTCTGGCCTTTAGAAGAATTATGACTTCCATATTTTTTTCCTTTAAATTACAGGAGTATGTAGACATTTTTGCTCATGGGAGTCCAGTTATCTCCAGGGATTATTATATAACTTTTAAGGGACGCTTAAATTAAAAAGTGAGACTGGCAGTAGGTAGCAATGGAGAGTGAGTTACTAAGAATGGGCTCTAGACCCTTGGTCTTCAAGTCTGTTCTTTCCTCTGAGAAACCTCATACTATCTTCCAGCTGCATAAGGGTTTTGTAGCACCTAAAAATTTTATCTGAAGTCAGCATTTACTAAAAATATCCCCATCCACCAAAGCCACCAGTGTGCACCTTGACTTCGCTCTGCCTTATTAGGGATTTTCTTGCATAAATGGAACCTTGCAAACGTCAGGCTGATTTCTGAATACTGTGATCTGTTCTTTAGATGATCTGTTTGAATTCGTCAGATCTGAGCCTTACTTGCCATGGTTTTTGAGTGAATGTGATTTCCTAAATCTTGATGCTGGCCAACAGATTGTCTATATTTTCGAAGCTCTCGTCTGGCCCCAGAGTTCATGTGGCGTGCCTTTGCTAATTTTAAAAAGCTGTGCCCCATAAACCAATGAAGGATGCCAACCTGAAAAGAAAAAGGTAAATAAGATCACAGCTGACAGCCTCTTATAAACCATGTTTCGCGAGGGAAGATGTTAAATTTTAAAGGATTCAGCTATCATTTCTCTAATTTGTGGGCCAAACCAGCGGTCAGCAGGTGGCTCAGCCCAAGATGTGGTCAGGTGTGGGATTGATGAAAGGAGGTAGAAGGTCCTCAGAGGCCTAAATGAGCTTTCCTTGCAAATTTGCAGAAGAGATGTAATCTCTAGTTAAACCCTTTCTCCATCCATCAGAGGGATGATTCCCCCTGCAAAGGACACTTGTTTGCCCCAAATAAAAGAAATCAGAGTCAGCATGGCAGGCCAGCATGACCCACATTTGTCAGGTGACATCTGACTACAGGACAGAAATGGTACTGTTGGTATTACGGGTCTGTGTAGGGCAGAGTTTGCTGGACTTGCCTGTATACATCAAAAAAATGATCTCTACCCCAGTGAGTTCACTGTCCCAGGCCTAGAGCTTGGTGTGAGAGCTGGTGCATGTGCATAAACCGTTCCCATATCACATCACTCAGCACTGAAGTCAAGGAAGAAAAGAAGCCTATAAATGGTGAAAAGGTGGAAAAATACTGTATAATTTATCCGTGGAATTCATTGCTAAAACCTGCTCATAGTAATTGCTTTTAAGTAGAAATTGAAAAAAAAAGATATTTTTCTTATAATTAATGAATAGTTGTTATTAGATATAAATATATATAAAACAAGATATAAACCTTATGCTTTGAGACCTAAGATGACCAGTAAATGATTTATAGGTAGGTTACTCTTTCATGGTGGTGTGTAGTACGTTTCTCCAGTGTTTCCCACATTGATTATCCCACCAAACCTGTGTTGGCTCATTGGGTAGAACAGGGTGAGACTGTCAGACTCGTGGCATTTCTCATTTTCCTCGTTGTTCCCTTGATCTGGATTTTTGAAGGCCACTGCTCTTAAAGTACTGTAGCATGTTATTATGGTACAAAACTACAGTATTTCCATGTTGGCTGGCTGAAGTATGGTTTTCAATCTGATAATAGCTGTCGTGATACAGCTGAGATGGGTTCAGATGCAACCTTTATTTGCTTTGTGTGTCTTACGCCCTACAGCTGTGGTTTAGATTTGTCATGAGTGTTTGCTGCGCCGAGAGGGAAGGAAACAGCACTGTCTTACCTCTGACAATAAGCAACCTTTCATACCAGCCCTTGTTATGAGAATTTCAATAGTCTCTGATGAAACCTTCAGTCTTTTTAGCATGCTTCCTTTCTTTGTGTTAACATTTCCTGCCTTTTCATTGGGCATGAAAGGTGCACAGAGGACAAATGTGTGTCTGGAATATTTGTGTAATTCCCACTTTTTTTCCCCCCCAGTTGTGACTAGGCTCTGGAATAAACATAGGACAAACTCCGACGATGCAAGTTTTAACGTATGTCAAAGCCCAAGCATGGATCGCTTGTGGAAAAGACCTTCACAGTTTGTCAGATGATGACATTTTCCTGTTAGGTGAGCAGTCTCCCTCCATTCCCCCACCCCTCAGGTCAGTCGTGGACAACTGGTGTCATAGGTGTGTCAGGCAGTTTGTGCGGCACGGCTGGGCTGTGCCAGCGGACAGTGGTGTCGTGGAGGCAGAGATCCCCTTGGTCCATGCCCATGGGACCTTCTCCCAGGTCCCACTCGTTGCTGAGATGCCTCCCACTAGTGACACATTTTTTACTCTTTTCCTAAAGGGAAGAGCAGGGTCATGGAGGTGTGATTTTTCTGAAGGCTTTGTTTTGTTTTGATGCATTTCTCAATATGCATTTCCCTTAAATGAGGCAGTGTCAGAGAGATGTACATCCTGCCTGGAGCTGCAGAGCAGGGGTTTGCAAAGGGCATTAGGGTTTGCACTTGTTTATTCCACAGTCCGAGACAAGGCCTTACTCCATCCTTCTGCAGCTAGAGAGGTCCTGACTGGGTCTGGAGATGGCACCCAAGGGCTGGGCACGGGGCCACAGGCTCCCTGCCATCATCTACTGCAACCATCTGGAGCAGCTGACACCTCCCGGGCACCACAGTGTGTCCTGGGCAGCTGGGTTCAGCTTAGCTTCAGGCAGAGGCACCTGAGCCTTCAGCTCACCAACCGCAGCGTCACCTGTCTCACTCCAGGCTCCCTTTAGCATAGTTGTTGGCAGCTCAACCTCGTTCTACTGCTGCCAGCGTGGCTTTCTGTTTGGGGAAACAGGTTGGCGTTTGTGGGTTTTGCGTGCCGGTGGGGCTGGACACAAGTGGCTTGTGAAAGTTACAGGGGAGCAGGTAAGGAGTTCAGGCACTTTCCCAAAGACTTTCATTGCAAAGCAGAGGTTATTTTTCACAGCCTTTGTATGGTCCCTCTTACCATATTTTTTCATCCTGGGACAAGACAGAGGAGGTTGTTCCCTGTTCCTCTTTAGGTACTTTGATATTAATATTGTTTGTGAAACTTTCACAAGTGTCTCCTCAGGGGGTGAAATCAATGGCACTTACCCAGCCTGCATCTGTTGAAGTTCAACCTGCAAGAGCCCTGAGTGACCGCAGGTGACAGATCCATCTTCCTTCAGGTGCAAGCTTTACCCTACTCTACCCTAAGTTTAAAAAAAACCAACATTTTTTCAGACTGCTACACTGACTTTTTCCCTAAAACTCTGTGTGCTGCAGGTTTCTCTCTGAACTCTTCAAGTGCCTCAGTGCCATGTTCAAGTGCTGCCCAGTTTCCCATGTCCCCGGGATCACAAACACCATGGGGTGAATCCAGCCCCACAGCGGGACTGGTGCTCCCCACAGACTCTCTCTGGGGGAATGCCTTGCCCTGTCCCCACCTCTCTGCTGAAGGACTGGGTGCCAGCCAGGGAGGACATCAGATGGATGATGACCCTTTGTCCTTCCAGCACCATCCCCTCCTCTGCTCCTCTTCTCTGCTGGTTCAGAGGAGGGAGCAACTCCGGGGGGCACTTTAGAGTGTTTGAGTGGGATGCCCAGAGTAAAATTTGATTTAGGCTTGGTGGGTAAAAAGTCCTATTAATACGCTCAGCCTTCTGGGTGTAGGGGTTCATTAGGTGTTGGGAATATTTGCGAAGCCATGTGTAAAGCTATTGCTGTGTCTCCTCCTGAGGGAGAAGCCTTAGCGCATGCAGACATGCAGGGTGGTCGCTGGTTTCTCTGGTTTTGCAAGACACAGAAAGGGGGAACTGGCAGTTCCCGCGCTCCTCTCCAGCAGGGTGAGCAGATTAATCACCAGAGACTCGGCTGAGGATCTGTGTGTGTTTTCCTGAATGGCATCTACTCACACGTACATGTGCCTGTGGCTGCTTGTTTCCCACATGAGACAGAGTCGTACACATCAGGCTGAGGGATTGAAGTTATAAACCAAACTGAGTGCCAAGAAATTTTATACCATGCTTAGCAAAATTATGACTGCCTCAGATTAGCGTAAGTTATTTATTCCTCCCTGTATCTGCCCAAAGGATATATTTGTAAATAGGCAGGTATAACCTGAAGAGCTGAAAGGCGAGAAGAGGGTTTGCCTGCCAACCCCAGCTCCAGCCTTGGGTGTGTCTCCTGCTGTCTGGCTCATCCTTGCTGCCGTGGGTGGCTGGATGCTGGCACCCCATCCTTTGTCACCCTCCAGCACCTGGCCATCATGTAGCTGTACACAGAGCAGTGAAAACCACACAGCATGAGGGGCTACGATTTCCCTCTTTCCACCCCCCAATGTAATTTTTGAGAGTGCAGTTAGATGATCAAAAGTTGAAAAAGGAGTTTGTGCAAGGGAAATCCATCAGGCAAGCTCCCTTTCACGCACAGGTGTGCATCTGGGAGCAAATGCTGTTTTCCCCTCCTCATCCTGCCGCATCACGTCTGCAGGTGATTCCTGGCCTGCCCTGGCTTGGGTTTGCAGGGGTTTGTGTGTTGGTTGTCCATGCAAAGTGTATGTAGGAGGCTCTCTGGGGACTAATGGAATGACTGTGAAAGCTGGGGGTCTGTCTGTGTGCTGTGCACATCTTAGTGGAGAGGAGGGAAGGGAAAGGGAAGAGAGAGAGAACACAACACTCGCTGGCCAGAAGACTTAGAGAAATGTGGGAATATTCTCTGTGGCTGAGAGGTGCTTTGTGGTCACAGCATTCTACATGTCTAGTAGAATATTCATAAATGAGTTAACAAGGACACAGAAAATCAGCTTTTCTGTGTAGATTGCTTGTGCTCTTGCAGAGGGATATTTCATGGCAGAGCTGGGTTTGCCCATGCGGGTCCTGTGTGAGGGAATTCTTCCCATACTAGAAATTAAAGCAATGAGTAGGTGATGAGCCTTTTTAACATCTGAAAACAGCAGCATGACCCTCTGTGGCCTCTCTTCGTGTCAGGCCCTGGGATGTGAGAAGCCATTCATCACGTCACGGTGCTTGGCAAGGTCTCTGCCATTTGCCTTCCACTTTTCCCACTGTTCCCCAGGACAATACAATAGATAGGAAAGAACAAGAAATATAGATAATATTTATCTTTCTGGCTAAACAAGCTGTGGTTTCCAGGCCACAATCTTCCAGTGTTCCTATCTCGCAGGGGAAATGCACTGCTATAAAAAAACAACCCTCCTTCCAGAATTAGACACATTCATCTGGACACTGGATGAAATGATTATCAATATCAAGAATGGCAGAGAGAAACAAACCAGTGCAAGTGGCCAAAGCAAAGATGCTGGTTTAACAAAGTGCTGCCCAGCCTTGCAGTACAGCAGTTTGTGGGGATGCCAGGTATCGAAATTAAAGAGTCAGTACTATAAAGGGCTGTAAAAAAAAGTTCCTACTGTGTTTGAAAAGGATCTCTGGCTAAATTCCAGTATTAAACATTTTTGTAGAGCAATTCTCCTGACTTTGGCCCCAAAAGACTGTAGCCTTTGAAACCTCCTTCTGGTTAGTACAAAGATCACAAAACTCTGGCGAGTATTTTTATGCTTTCCAACTATTATAGTTGATTTGCTGATGACTGATACCTCCTCAGACAGGTTTTTCAGGTTGATGGTATTCTGGCATGAGACACAAGACTTTAGAATTGATTCAGCTGGAATTGGCATGTTTATAGTGAATTTGCTTGAAATCTGGTTTTGCGAAGGATAAAAACTCACAATGTATTTGAGTAGACTTTGGTAAGTGTTTTAATGGAAAATGGAGGGAAGTGAAGTAATTGAAATGTATTACTGGTATTTTAAAAGCATGTTTCTTATTTTTGTTTTGGGAAAGTATCTTAATGGTGAAACTGACTGAAAAAAGAAAAAAGAGGTTAGGTGCATAATCAGAAAATGAAATGAGACTTTTCTGCTTGAGCAAAATTCTTTATCTGATTTTTTTGGGTTCATTGAAGATTTTCATATTGACCTAACTGATATTTTAATTTATTTTTTTCTCCTAAACCCCTCAGTACTTCTTTTATGTTAACCCAAGCTGATTTCTTTTTCTTTCTTTTTCTTTTCATTTTGGTCACTGAACCAAAAATCCAACAGTTCTACTTCTGACAAGTTGACCATTTAATTTCCGGCCACTGAACAGATCTAATTCAGACAAGTAACCCTCACTGCTCTCCTTGCATTTGTTCCCAAAATAAATTACAGAATAATAATTTACTCTTTAAGGCACCAAGTGCTGTTAGTAGCAATGTTGGCATTTCCAAGGTAACAAACTCACACTTTCTATAATGATACCTGCAGTTGCTATGTGGCTTCTGATGTATACATTGACTACATTTTCTTTTACATCTGGTCATTGTTCAGTTTTCTTTTTCAGCAGAAATCTTTTCCCTGATTCAGTGTTCAGTAAAAAAGACTGAAAGGAGATCTGTCTCTTGGCTCCTTCTGGATGTCTGCAGTTAAAGGTTATTTCTGCTTCTGAACTTGAAAACCTGTTGTAGTGAGTCTATAGAATTGGGATTAATTTACTTAGACAAGTGGGCCTTAATGTCTTTAAAATTATCTTTTTTCTTTTTTTTGGAATAGTTTTACAGGGCTGTCCACCTCAAATAGAAATGAACTACTCGGAGCAGATGTGAAAACTGGCTTTGAGAGATGAGGATGCATTTCATTCAGGGAAATGATCCCCTATGTTCTTCATTGCCCTGCTTTTCCTTCAGCCTACATTTAACGCAGTTATGGGGTTACAGCAGAGCTTTGATATTTGCAGAATTTGCCTTGTCCAGTGGAGGTGCAGAGGTGCAGATCTGGCTGTGGCTGTCAGCACTGGTCCCTCCCCAGACCAGATTACTCCAGTGAGCATTTGTAGACCTTTTCACTCAGAGAGATGTAAGTTTTGTTTCATCAAGTGTAGCAGATATTAGGGAGCTTTAGTGCCAATGTGGTGGCATCTTTTTCTTTTTTTTAGTACACATAGGTTTTTTAAACTCTGAACTGTTTTTGAGCAGAGGTGATTCTGTGATACACACCGGCTGCTTTTCTTCTGGGACCTTGCCTGTAATCCCAAAGTCCAACTCCCCACAAGTGCATTTTTCCCAGTCAGTGAGATTACAGTAGAGACCAAATTTTCCTGCTATTTGCAACATTTTCCATTTGAGAAAACACACTGTAAAATTAATTGTATTACAATATTTCTTCCAATTGCATATCACTAACTGCTAAGAAACACTGCTGAGGGTAACTATTAACCTCCAATTCCAAATTTACAAAGCCTGCACTTGTTGCAGTTACCAAGTATTCTCGACATGCAGATAGTCAGAAAAAGGGAACCTTTTTTTTTTCTAATTGATATATCTGATATATGCAAGTAAGCATAGTACCTCAGATCTTTAGACTGGCCAAATTGTTGACAAAAATAGCATATCCCTTATATCATCCTCGTAGTCCAACGGAGAGCTACGAGGATGATTAAGGGACTTGAACATCTCTCCTGTGAAGAGAGACTGAGAGAACTGGGGCTGTTTAGCCTTGAAAGGAGAAGGCTGAGAGGGGACCTTGTTAATGTATACAAATATCTGAGGGGTGGGTGTCAAGAGGAAGGAGACAATCTCTGCTTAGTGATGTCCAGCAACAGAACAAGAAATAATGGTTTAAGTTAGAACATAGGAGGTTCCACCTCAACATGAGGAAAAACTGTGAGGGTGACAGAGCACTGGCACAGGCTGCCCAGGGAGGTTGTGGAGTCTCCTTCCCTGGAGACTTTCAAAACCCACCTGGATGCGTTCCTGTGTGGCTGCCCTAGGGGATCCTGCCTTGCAGAGGGGCTGGACTAGGTGATCTCTAGAGGTCCCTTCCACCCCGTAACATTCTATGATTCTCTGCTTCTCTGAGACCTTGGAGTGCTCCAGCTTTTAGCATGCCAGGGTGGAGGAGGACTGTGGTCCCCATGAAAGAGAATCAGTGCCAGCAAAGCCCACAGCTCCTTGATGTATTGCATAATACAAGTGATGAGACAAGAGCTTTGGGCAGCAGGACAAGCTTTAACTCTACTCTAAAAAATTTTATCAGTTTACTCCTTGATCCATCCCTCTTAGGACAGTGCTGCATGAGGGTAAGCCTGACCCTGGTGTCCAGGAGCAGAAAGATGAGGCAGAAGGGATGACCACGCATGAGAGAGCAGTCGGATTTTCAGCTTACCAGATTATTCCCCACTTCTCTCCTTTTTCAAAGAGCCAGGCTCATTGCTCAGAAAACCTAGCCGAATCAACACCTTCCATCTAGTAAGTCACCCAAAACTGCTAGGCAGATGTATCGGTAGGAAGAAAATGCCCGGGTCAAACGACCCGGATGATGTTCCAGCTGTGTGCCAGTTCAGGTCTTATCTCTTCTGCTGAGTTTAACATACATTTACTATGTTTAGTGTGCAGAGTAGTTGTAATGAATTTGAATTAGATGGGAATCTTCTTTATGATTGGGGTTTTTTTTATTTTTTTTTTAACACGTCAAGAACACTGTTCTCTGTATAAAGAGAGATTGATGCCTTTGTTATTAGCTAGACCAGCTTTTTCAATTTTGGGATTTACGTGCTGTACCTTGTATAGGTATTTATTCCTGGCAAACCAGAAATGAATAACACATCACATTTCCTCTATTCCTCTTGAAAAATTTGCAAATATTTAGGTTTAATGAAAGTATAATGATAAATTTCTTTCAGTTACACACTTAAAAGCATATTCCATGATAACCTGTTTTGTTGCTTCTTGAGCTTTTCTGTTGCAGGCAAGCATATCACTGCTGGGATAAATAGTTATACGTGTTGGGTGGCTAATTATTTAATGTGCTCTTTAGATTCAGAAGAGGTGCCATGAGGAACTATATGTGAGTGGTGTGACAGAGACCTTTATATTTCAGGATCTTGGGTATTTAGCAGCTATTTATTATGCTTACTGTCTGTGTCATGGCAGGTCTAACATAATTCCTATCATCTGCCAAAAGATAACCCAACTGTCTGGTGTCTTGAAAATCCGCCTCTAATATCTCCCAGAAAGACCACATTTCTGTGGCTTAGGTCTGGTTTAGCTTTTGTATTGGCAGGGGGACCTTTTATGTGGTACAAAGCTGGTAATATATTGGGTGGAAATTAGGAATTACTGGGAGATGTCCCAGTTTGGCTTAAAGATAAAAAAGAGCCCTGTGATATAAACTCGCATAAATGCACCTAGAGGCTCAGGCTCATTTTTACTTTCCAAAACCATAAAGCAGGGGAAGGATGCAAACATTATTTAAGTTCTTGCGACTTGTTCACTGTAGGAATATCTTTTGTTCGATTTGTAGCCTGCAAAATCCTGTGTTATTTAAAAAACTACAAACTGGAACATTTCCCTGTGAGAAATGGCGCAAGAAAGAAATATTTCTGAAACTTAAAGCAGGATTTTTACATATTAACTATAAATATCTTGCAACTGTGTGATTTGCTTTTAAATAAAATAAAGCCGCTTGCTGTCTCTGCAGAAATGAATTGGGGAAAGGGATTTATCCAGGGTAATTCAGTCAGATGAATGGAGAGATATGTCCATCAACACTAACGTGACGGTTTCTCCTTCTAAATATAAACTGATAATATTATATATTAGAGGCTTGATTATACCGTTAAGAAGATTAGTACATTTAAAGAGAAAATAAAGGCTTATGTGCCCTAAATGTGAAACTAAAAGAGGAGGGTTTTGTGGCAGTATCACAACATTCAGTACTTTTGAACAAGGTGTTTTCCCCATGAAAATACCTGTAAGGAATATCCATTGCCTGCTGCCTCTGGGAATAGGTGGGATGCCTTAAATCTAACCTCTTTCAAAGTGGTAATTTAAACATATGCAAGTATTAAACTTGGCATATTTGTGTGTTTATTGGAGTAGGCATAATAGCTGCATGCAATCATGTCCATAAGGGCAGTTTTCTGCCTCATCTGTTTTCTATAAATGGTTGGGCCATCTTTTGCTTGCAGAAATTGTGGCACATCTATAAAAAAGTGTGACAGAAGGCCAAAAATGGTTGATGATACCTCTGTGATACTTCTGTGAATCAGTTTCATGAATTTAAAATATTTAACACGTATTAAAGATTTCAGTATCTTTTAATATGGTGCTTGACTTACATAGTACTGTCTCTCAGGACATAGTAGCTGAATCTTTTGGTGGTATTGAATTTATGACATTGAATTCAAGACTTTTGTGCTCATGTCACGAAGCTTGTTAGGTAGTGTTTAACATGTCTCCTTTTTCATTTCTATTTTTTTGAAATTCTTGTTCTTTATAACCTAGTAGTTCTTCTCAGTGAAAGATTTATAGTGAGGATGGGGGAAGACTTGATCTTTTTACAGTTATCTTTCTGATGGATGGCATTCCTTGATTTCCTTTTATGCACCTCTCAAATTAGATATTCCACACCTTAATCACAACACCATCTTACTTACTTTATCTCTGAAGAGTAAAAGCATTGCGATTATAAATTAACTTGGAAATATTATAAAATCTTCTGCCTCGGGGTTTATCTTTGTTACCGACTCAAGCATTGCTCCCTGATCAAGTCCTGTCCAGAGAAAAAAAGCTGTTTAATGAACCCAGTGGGGGCTGCAGTGCAAAATGACTGGTCTGTCCTGAGGCAGAGTTGGAGCTGGTGTCAACCCACAGCCTTGCTCTCACTGTGGGCTGGATACGGGCTGCCTCCACAAGAGCCTGTGGCTGTGCCAGAAGTGCAAGGGACCACACAGGCACGAACAGTGCTGTGCAGGTCAAAATCCAATGCTTGCACTTCAGATAAAAAAGCAAGGAGATATGAACACACAGGCACGTTGACTGCTGGCTTTTCCAGCCATTGGTTTCTGAGGACGCCATGCGAAGCAGTGCCAGACCCCTGAGCCCTGCTGGCTGCAGGTCTGTGTCCCTCTGCCCAGTGCTGACCGGGCCTGCTGTGGAAAGAGAGGTTGGATCTGGCCTGGACTGAGATGCTCTGAAGTTGCTGCCTCCTTTCCCAGGGAGTCGGCTGGTGCCATGGGGCAGGGCTCCCTGGCCCCTCCTGTCCTGCGAGACAGCCTTGGGGGACAGGCTCGTCCGTCCCTCCTTCAGGGATGTAAGCTCAATGTACAGCCTGGCCCTTCCTCAGGTTTTATACGCTTTTTGCACTACCTGCTTAAACTCTCAAACCCCTGTTCTATAAAATATTTTAAAGAAATCAGCTTTGCTAGCTTTTGCATATCTACAAAAGCTGCCATGCTTTTGACACCTAAACTTCCCTTTGCTCATGATATTAAGACCTCTGCACAGTAACGTCCATAATATTAAAATATTTTTGTATGTGTTTATTGCTTCTCTTGCTTTGGTGCTATTTTCATTGGCATAGCAAGATGTCATAGACCAATAGCTAAATAAATGTTCTTCGTGTTGCTGTGACGTGGTTGTTTTTTCTGCATGCTTATCCTTGCAAATAAATATCTCTGTCCCTGAAGCAAATTTATGTGAACAGGCTCTTTTTTAAGGCACTCACCACTGTGCTGTGTAAGATGGGTGGTTGACGGGACTGATTTATCCCCTTGTCTGGGGCAAAGCTCTTCCCAGGCACTGGCCCCATCAGAGACGAGTCCAGGACCAGGTACGGTGAGACATGGGACAACATCAGCCATAAACACGTTATTTCTTTGCCTTTGATGAGGTTTCTGTTGCCTTTAGGAAAATTCTTCCTAATAGTTCTTAACTTTAGTGCTATACTCCACCCAGTGTGTTTAAATATTAGGTGACTTATTTCTATATTTTTTTGTCCTCTGTGGGAATGACAGAGATTTTAATGTAGTACAGAAAATCCTTTGAGATCTTCAAATTAGAAAAGCTCTATTGAAGTAGAGAGTCCCTCTTTTTTAAAGATAAAATGATCTGTTTGTGACTGTAATTGATGATATGCGTATGAATCTCTTGAGCTAAATAAAGTGAATCAGGTAAACAAAGTACTTTGTCTTGCTCATTTGCATTATTGCAAAAACAAGAATATGTAAAGTAATTAATTTGAATCAGTTTTACCAAATAGAAACTCTTTTGTTGGAATGGCAGTATATAAACTTTGTGCATCGTCCTGGGTTCACTTTAAATTTAATTTAATTTTTATATGAAATTTGCATTTGGGTCATACTCAGTGCTGGTGGAAATGGG
This sequence comes from Apaloderma vittatum, assembly GCF_000703405.1. Classification (NCBI taxonomy): domain Eukaryota; kingdom Metazoa; phylum Chordata; class Aves; order Trogoniformes; family Trogonidae; genus Apaloderma; species Apaloderma vittatum. The sequence continues at coordinate 2,957 of NW_009732533.1, read as the reverse complement.
ATCATGATTCCAATGAGTGAAGTGTTAGCAAAGTGGTCCTGATGAGTGGAGAATTTGGCCTTAGTTATGATATCAAGCAACATCTAATACAACTGTTACAGAGTATTTTTAGGCAAAAGCAGTGACATCACAGAAGCATGCTGGCTTGGCTAATATTTAATACTTGAAGTCCAACGCCGATCAAGACACCACTTTCCAATTTCTCTTCCTGCAATCTGCCTGCCCTCTGCCAACCACTGGTGTGTGATTAATTGACTGACACGAAGTCTGTTATTTACATTGCAGATATATTGTAAGTAGACTCCAGGTGAAGCTCACAGCATGCTGCATATTTACCACCATATGTTCAGGAGGTTGTGAACAGAAAAAAGTAAGTCTAAAGCCAGAGGAGGCATTAGAGGACACAATAGAAAAGCTAATTATAAAAGCCTTCAAAAGCAGTCCCCGCTTCACTGTTTCATGTCCCAATATGTAATTACAGAGAACTAGGAAATAAGGGAAGATAATAAAAGGAAGATGATAAAGGGAAGATATAAAACACAGGGCATGCTAGTTTGTGAGAGAAGAGGAAAACAGAGCTCCCAACCCCTTTCTCCTGTGGCTGCTGGAAATGAGGGAGGGCTGTGAGGGGGGGTGGAGAGGGCAGCTGTCCTGACGGTATAGAGAGGGGAGGTGTGAGCTCAGGGGGAATGGGCAAACTTTGTCAGTGCCTTTTTTTCTGGTGCAAACTGGCATTTCGCCCTCCTGAGGGGGCTTTGTACCAGGTGGGATAGCCAGAAAGGGTGTGCTGAAGCTGGCAGCTGTACCGTCCCTACTGGCAAGCAATAATTTGTTCGCTTTAAGCAAGGACAGCATGGGATGAAATCACCCCACAGTATGCTACCCTTATTTTGAAGCCCATTATGGGCTCTCAGTGCAAATAGGAAATCTCGCTCTGCATCCACTACTCTAGCCCACACTAATGTATGTATTTTCCCTGCTATTTATATCACTTCTGAATTAAGCTTTCTCTGTGAGGATGGCAGTGTGTCTCCAGTTGTTTCATAGGTAGGCTGGTAGGAGTAGTTTAGTGAGGGTTATAGTTTTTGTTAAAATAGAAGAAAAATATATATCTAAACATTATCTTCAAATCTACATGTATACTAAATGAATATTTATTTGAACAATAAAGACACCCTGCAATTCTATTAGCTACACATTCAGTAAGGGAGGTGGGGTCAGGATACCCTTGGGCAAATGAAATGGCTTCCGGCAGGTGGTTGCAGGAAGGTGCATTCAATGCGGGGGGGCTGGAAATGACAGCTCTAATTTTGCTCCAAGGCTGGAGGGAGAATGTCTTCACTCATGCCTCAAAGGGCCTTTGCCAACACACAGCTCAATTATTTGGACGGTAAGCTGATTAGAGGATTTGAAACCAATCATCCAAAAATGGTTGATGCCAGCCTCCAACTGACACATCAACATATTCTCAATGAGTGCAAAGACGAGATACATTTCAAATTACAATTTTGTAGAAGTGTTTAAAAATGCCTTCAGAAGGTGTTTCACAGTGAACGGGGTGAGCAGTCAGCAAACATCTCTTTAATATACCTTTGTGTTTGCTCTAGCTGATGTGGAGCCTTGTGTAGTGCCAAGAGATGCTGATGTCCTGCACTGCCCACGTGCTGTCCCAGCACACAGCCAGGCTCAAGGGGCTCAGGGCTCCCCAGGGATCCCTCTTGTTGGGAGGCAAGAAAGGTGTTCACTCAGGAAGAGAAAGTAGGAAGAGAGTATTGTGCTAGTTCAATGAGAGGACAAGTTGGAAAATGTACCAAAAAGATGGAACACTTACCTACTTGTCTACCCCTCATTTTCTTTTAAACAAAGCCCCAAATTGACAAGTGAAAAAAAATCCCAAATTCCCCTTCAGAACTTAGTTCTTTGCAAAATTTTAGTTTCCTAGCAGATTTCCAGCCTGCCTCTGCAACAATGAATTACACAAGTAGCCCTGTGGATTTTACTGGAGCAACTGAAGTCAATAAAATTTACATGTGAATAGAAATCCACAGAACCTAAAACACAAAAATTCCAGATTTTTTTTTTAATATAGTATTTTGCTATGAGTCATTGCTGGATGATTGCATACCTATTTGTCCATGGATAGTTTAATGTTTAAGACGTAAATGCACATTCCCTTACATTTAGGATTACATTCTGAATGGTAAATTTGCATTAATGATTTCTTGCTTTAAATGTATCCCCTATTGCCAAAATTAATATACACATTATTATATTTATTGCCTGTTAAACTTCAAAGACATTTTTCAATTGTTTACGAAAATATGCTAGAGAAAGCACGTAAAATGTCAAAGGTGACAAAGAAACTAGCCATGCGGAGAAGGGCTCACAGCTCCTCCATCCCTGGAAAGGTAACGGAACATCTTATCCTTGGCGCTGTCTCTAGGCATATCAAGGATAAGAAGGTTATTAGGAGCAGTCAGCATGGCTTTGCCAAGGGGAAGTCATGTTCGACCAACCTGAGAGCCTTTTATGAAGACATAACCAGGTGGATGGATGGTGGCCATGCAGTGGATATGGTCTGTCTGGATTTCAGCAAGGCACTTGACACCGTCTCCCACAGCATCCTCATAGGTAAACTGAGGAAGTGTGATCTGGATGACCAACTAGTGAGGTGGGTCGTTAATTGACTGAAGGGAAGAAATCAGAGAGTTGTAGTCAATGGGGCAGAGTCTAGTTGGAGGCCTGTGTCTAGTGGAGTCCCTCAAGGGTCAGTGCTGGGACTGGTGCTGTTCAAACATATTCATCAATGATCTGGACAAAGGATTAGAGAGCGCTGTCAGCAAGTTTGCTGATGACACAAACTGGGAGGAGTGGTTGACACACCAGAAGGCTGTGCAGCCATTCAAAGAGACTTGGACAGGCTGGAGGGGAGAAATCTTATGAAGTTCAATAAGGGC
>NW_009732532.1:0-62589 GCF_000703405.1 Apaloderma vittatum | reverse complement strand
TTTCCAGCAGGGCAAACCCTAATCTGTACTGATGCCTAGTGTTATTCCTCCCTGATGCAGGACTCCACACCTGTCCTTATTGAACTTATGAAGTTCACCTTTGCCCAGCTCTCCAGCCTGTCCAGATCTCGTTGGATGGCAGCACAGCCTTCCTGGGTGTCAGCCACCCCTCCCAGTTCTGTATCGTCAGATGCTGAGCATTCCCAAAATACACTCCAATAAAGACATATTCTGTGGCCCACAGATAGGCAGATTTAGTCTTCGTCATGGATGTGTGTGGAAATTTCTTCTGTGGTACCTAGTGTTTCCAGGGTTGCATGTTATCTATTAGGGCTGCAAGCCCTTTGAGGTAGTTAATAGCAGTCAGTGACTGTGGTTCTATGTTTGGAGGAATATTTCAGAAAACTGTATTTTTTTTGTGAACCTTTAAAACGTCTATGCAAATCTGTTGCACACAGTGTGATATGTTCTCATTCTTATAGTGTTGAAGTGAATAAACAAAGAGATAAACAGGTCCATAAAGCTTCTAAGTAGCCTTTAAAAAACCCCACAAAAAAACAAAACCCAAGGAATATACACAGTCAGTGCCATTAAGATGTGTTTAGCAATTCATCTATGCATGACTGTAAATAGGGCAGATATTATGGAATTCTGCTATTCTGAAATACTGAGTGTCAATTACAAAAAAGGTTATGGTTCAAATTGTTTAACAGGACTGATTTTTTCCCACTGTATTACCACAGAATTAACTGGTAGAAGACACGTAACAGCTCCAGAGGAGCATATTTTTTAGAAAAATTTCTTTGGATCATAATGGTTACTCTGTTGACTACTTTGACTACTAATAACAGCATTAACCGAAATATTATTAAAGAGATGCATTGTAGAAGATCTCCTTTGACAAGTAACTGTAAAACATAATTCTATTTAGATTATTTTAATTAGAGCTGAGATAATATGAAAACATAAACACATTTACCCAATACACAGTACTAATGAAGATAGCAAACACTATGTGTGAGTGCATTTAATTACAGTTCAACAGGATACTAAAGCACAAGTATAAATTAAAGCAGAAGAACACTCTTTATTGTCAGGAGTGTTATGTTTTTAGAATATCACTTCTACATGCATTTGTTGTGTTGGTTGATGTTGGTTGCTTACCTGGAGACATTCTCTAGGTTGTGATTCCTGATTCAATATAAACACAAATCATACAGATGCACACAATATTTTTAACGTCTGAACCTGTAACAGACCAAATTAGTGAAATAGTGCATATAAAGACAGTTCAGATACGGAAGGGAAGATGTGTACATCTAGACTAGTAAAATAATCTTCTGAGCTCTGGAAGGTTGTGATATATACCACTGAGTTGTTAACACAGTCCTGGGTAAAGTTTTGGTCCTGTGCCATTCTTTCTCTCCAAAAGTATCTACGTTTGGGCCTGATTTGGAATTTGAACATGCCAAGGACCATTACTGGTAGGTAATTCTACTTTGAAGACCCTGCTCTGAAGGGTAATGAAATTTAATAGTAGGAGCATGAACCAATCCATGCCAATTACTCTGCCCTATTATATATAATGTTTGGAAACAGTAACACACTCAGAATCTGGAAGAAGCCTTACCTATAGTGGTTTGATGGGTGTCTAACCTGCTTCATAGCATTTTCCTTTGTTTCTGTGTAGCGCTGTGTGGTTTTGAGCACAGTAGTCATTGAACCATCATCCAAAAATACACATTTTCACCCAGGCATGCTGTCTGTGATGTGCAACTTAAAAACAGCAATCACCTTGACCTTTCAGAGTTTGTAATACATGAATGTAAGATTTTCATAATCTGTAGGTCAAGATGAGATGTTGCTAACAGCTGGAATCTGAGCTTTTTTTGAAGAAAAACACCTTACATCCATTTTCCCACTATTTCAGTGAAAATAACCGTGTTTTTAGTCTTTGAAAGGCGGGAAGTTTTTATAGTTGAGGGATAAGCCATTCCTCTTACTTATGAAATCTCTCGGACAAGTTGGAGCTAATTTCAAGCAATATTTTCCCAGGATGGAATAATGGTGTATCTTCAAAATCTGGTCACATCTGTCAAAGAGATGTAAGTGTAACCCTACAAAGGTGTTACAGTTTTTAGCATTTGAGACTGCTGTAGCTCAGAAACCAATACAGTTGCAATTAAAATGAAAGTAGAAGCCAAGGAAAATGGAAACTGAGAGAAGATCTGTTCTTTCCCTTACTTACTCCCAGTCTGATTTGTCACCTGAGATAAGACCAGAGGTGGAAGATGGAAGGGGGCAGCAACCTCCTGACCTTTAATTAACTACTCTAGCAGAGGGCTTCTAAAGGGAAGGCTGGTGTAACATGCACAGAGGAGAGCAGAAATGCAGGAACAGCAAGCATTATGGATATATGGTATTGAGAGTCACATTGCACGACTTCCTAGCCACAGGCTACAGGAAAGAGCTATGTGTCTGCCACCCTGGAGTGTGTCACTAACAGTGAAATGATCGAAGCATGAGATTACTGTAAAGAAGTATGCACTTGCTGCTCACACAGGATGCAAGAGGTGTCTTTCTCTAAATTAAAAATCAGTCAAACAGAAATTTCTAGGGCTTTGGCACTATGACGCCATTAAAAATGAATTTAGTTTTAAAATGCATTACGCTTTCAGTAATGAAAAGGATCTACAATTAAAAACCAGTGAAAGCATTTATCTCTGTGGTTTCTTCTTTTTCTTTTTTAATTCCCATGATCATGTAAGCTCCCTGTTGTGGCTGCTGGAGATATATTTGTTGCCAGCCACTGTGTAATTTCTACCTTCTGCTCTTAAACTAAATGAAGATGTTAAAAAGTAAAACCAAGAATGTCAAGATGGGTGCTGAAACTGCATGCATTTTATTTTTAATTGTAGTCATAATTTAAGATAAAGTTCTATGAAATGAAAAAAGAGAAAATTATATTACCTAATTAAAAAGACAATATGTCTTCAGCTTGTTTAACATGGCATTTTGAGGCTTGATAGGATAATAGATTCAGGAGTCTTGTAGTAGTTCAGTCCAGTCTTTCACTTCTACGTGACATAGATGAATCATACCCAGCTCCATTGTAATCTCCATTTTTATTTTTTTTGCAATTTCAAGGCTACTTGATCATCTTAGTTCAAATACCATAAATCAAAGAACTCTGGACAACAGCATTGACAGATAAGAATGTCACAAGCCTACTGATTTCTGCAAATCAAAAGTGAGATACTGTGGATAGGAGCAAATGATGAAGTGTGTCCTCTCACAGGCTGTATTTTACCAAGCAAATTATGAATTTTGTGAGATTTTATGTAAATCTACCTGAGCAAATAAACACAAAGACAGAAACAGAAATGGTATGTTGGAATGTTGAAGCAGAGGACAGAGACAAAGAAATCATAGAATCACAGAATGTCAAGGGTTGGAAGGGATCTCAAAAGATCACCTAGTCCAACCCTCCTGCCAGAGTAGGATCCCCTAGGGCAGCCGCACAGGAACGCGTCCAGGTGGGTTTTGAAAGTCTCCAGAGAAGGAGACTCCACAACCTCTCTGGGCAGGCTGTGCCAGTGCTCCGTCACCCTCACAGTAAAGAAGTTTCTCCTCATGTTGAGGTGGAACTTCTTATGTTCTAACTTAAACCCATGATTTCTTGTTCTTCTACTGGGCACCACTGAGGAGAGATTGTCTCCTTCCTCTTGACGCCTACCCCTCAGATATTTATACATGTTAATAAGGTCCCCTCTCAGCTGTCTCCTTTCAAGGCTAAACAGCCCCAGTTCTCTCAGTCTTTCTTCATAGGAGAGATGTTCAAGTCCCTTGATCATCCTCCTATCTCTCCCTTGGACTCTCTCCAGTAGGTCCCTGCCTCTCTTGAATTGGGGAGCCCAAAACTGGGCACAGTATTCCAGGTGTGGTCTTACCAGGGCAGAGTAGAGGGAGAGGCGAACCTCCCTAGACCTGCTGGACACACCTTTTCTTAATGCACCCCAGGATCCCATTGGCCTTCTTGGCCGCAAGGGCAGATTGCTGTCCCATGGACAAGGTCTAAATTGGAAAAGTAATTTGGAAACTGTATTAAAAAGGGTGCACAGAAGTTAAATAGAATGTGTTGAAGGACAATGGGACAAAACTACAGAGGAAACAGAGAAGCAAGTTTTGGAAGACCAGGTAGAACTGGTATCAGTTAGGGTACTGTGAAGGGTGTTTTGGAGTAAAATAGATAGTTTTGAGGGAATATAACAATAGATAGGAGAAAACTGAGAAAAAGAAATGCATGAAAGGGCAAATGAGCGTATAGAAAGAGAGCGAGATCTTAATAAAGAAGGAAGCTGGAGAAAGGAAAATTTCCAAAGCAGGAGTGAGTTCATCAGAAAATGCAAAAATGGAATCATCTGAGCAGGTACGAAAATCGTGTGTACTCTTATACTGTGTTATGTATATAAGATGAGCCTGTGGGAAAGGGCTACTGACTCTTCTTTGGTAAATCTGTATTTTATGTGCTAGATAGGATTTGAGAATGTAGGTTCAGTTCTCTGTCATACATTTTCTTCATGGTATAATGCAACTGAAACCGATTTTTACATTGTGCAGGGCAGCTGAAATTTGGCAGAATTTGCCAAATACAGGATTTCCTCAGGCTCGTTTGTTCTCAGTGATATAATGAGCCACACATCTGCCCCTTGGGAGAGTTCTGTACCCTAGTTCAGCATTTATAAAAAGGAGCTAATAGCTCTGGCATAGTGCAGAAGGTTTTTGTGAGAATTAATTCTTTAAAGACTGCGTTGGTGCTATGCACACAAATCCCGAAGTTAAAAGAAGGCGAAGTCACAAGCTTGTATTGCAGAGTACTTCAAAGCTGGACAAATAATTTTTATATTAAATTGTGAAATGAGTTTTGCCCTGCTCCTTTTGCTAAATGTTGTGAGAAATATTTGAATGATCCCTTACATCCTCATAGTGTTATATACAAGTCATATTAGCATTATAGGATTTGCATGCAACTTCCATTCATATGAGAATTATGTCCTTACTTGTCTTTCTAATAGAAAGACAATTCGGTGTGTATTTTGAAGCTTTTCCTCTTTTTCGGTGTTCTGAGTGGTATCTTTCATTGATAAATAGTCATCACTGACTTAACGTGAAAATATTCTTTCTGATTTGAAAGTTATTTAATTTTTGTTATGGCACTATCTTTAAAGATTTTTATTGATACAATTTTTGCTTTTGGATTGATGGTAAGGTTTCTTCATTACCCTGATTTGGTATACTGTTTTAGGATAGTCTAGGGTTTTCTAGGTCTAGTATTATGACAATTGAAGTAATAGTAATGATGAAACATTTTAAAGTAAACAAAATCAGTCATTAAAAGAGATTTGTACATAACAAGTAAATTAAAGACATAAGCATACTGCAGTTTTACAAGGATTATCTAAGTGTGCCCAGGCCTTTTCAGTAGTATGAGGAAGACATGTAATAAATGACAAAGATGTCTTTGGTACAAAGAATGAAGGAAGTGCCATCACTTTGGACAGAGTTTTGTGTACCTATAGTCTTAGCGGCTATAAAGCCTTGACCCCCGACTACATTTTCCGGATATTACTATATTCAATGTAGTAAGTAATCTTATAATTATTCTGGACCTATCTCAAGAGATCTTGTTAAATGTTATACAGAAGTGGCTTTGGCAGATGCAATCCAGGAAAACAAGGTAAAAGACTACAGTACATGACGTTAATTGCTGGCCACATGTTCTGGCAGTAAGGCTGGAATTTGACTCCAGATTCTGACAAATTAAGGTCTCTAGAGTGTGTCTACATGTGAGCTAGAGCTGAGGTTCGATCTGGGACTAAATCACCTATGCTTTCATCTGTGATTCAGATATCCATCCTGCTCAGGCAAATTGTAAGGTTCCGTTCAGTCGCTCAGAAACAGGCATCCAATGTCATTGGAGGTGCCATAAAGGTGTCTTTGACATGCGCATGTAGACTATGAAGTATGGTAAAGGGCATCCATAGGGGAGACCTGCACTTTTATGAATGGTCGCTGGAGGCCAGTTGGGATGCCCCAGGGAATCTGCAGTGATGGCAAATACCTGCATCAAGACAAGTGAAGTAGTAGGAGGGTGTCTGGGGTGAAGTGAATTGTTCTCTGGACTCTCTTGATTGTATTTACTAGATCTCAACTGACTGCAGTGGGAGCTTAAATAACTAGTGTAGATGTAAATAGCTACGGTGTTGTGAGGAGAGCTCCCATTCTCAGTTAAATCAGTCAATCCAATCAAACTGAATTTATTATCAGGTGAAAACTCACATGAGTTGACAGGTTCTGGTATTGGTTGAGAAGAGTGGTTACTACGCTACACTCAATTCTAAGCTTGGAAAAATGAGCTACATGGCACATATACTCACCAGTATAAAGATGAGGACTCTCAACGGCAAGGATTTACCTTGGCCAGTGTCCCAGACCAAGGGGGAAGGATATGCCCTGACTACCGGACCTACTGTTCCAAAGGGACTGCCTCCACCGAACCACCAGCAGGACCCCGTTTTAAAGCTTAGTCAGAGCTGAGCTGTGGTCAATCAAAGGCAATTCGGACTCCCATTGGCTACTAGCCAACTTCTTGGATGTACACCTAGGTTGATGGGCTAAGCTCAAACTAGTCAGAAACTTCCTGGGGTTTCTAGCAGTTTCTCTGAGATCTGCCTGGCAACTACTCTGAGGGGAGGTGTCGCAGACCAGGGGGACACCATCACAGGTGTAAACTTAGTTCTCTAAATCTGTAACCAAATTTTATATTAACTGTAGAAAAAAAATCTACTTTTTTTGGTGCAAACTATACTTTAGAAAGACAGAGGGACACAATCAGCACAAAATGGTTTACTGCATCTCTCAGAATATATTAATGAACAATTATCATCCTTCAACAACTTAACGTTTTACAGGATTCAGTAAAGGTGCAAAAGGCTCCTCTAGTTAGCTGCAAAAGCTCAGATGCCAGATAAATGTGTAATTATGTAGAAAAATTATTGCACATGTTGATGAATGGACCTTGTTAACTCCAAACAGTATAGCAGAAGTGTTATGTTGTAGAGTGCTAGAGGCTACATGAGATTCTGTACAGAATCCTTAGATTGGAAAGACATATTAAACTGAGATATGTTTCTTTGAAATAATATTATCAAAGCTCAAAATAGAATAAGAGATCTTTTGTATCACCCAGGTCAGCAGATGGTTGCATGATATCATGAACAAACAGAAAACATGTTTCTAGCTTCCATAATCATCTTTGAAAAAGATCTAGACTTATTTTATGTCACTAACCCTTGTCTCCAGACCAAACCATAGCTATTTATTGACAGACACATTTTTAGAGACGGTGGGCATTTGTAAACTAAACTGTAAAAGAAACTACAGAACACTTCAGGGTTCTGTTTTGTTTGTTTTCCCCCCTTCCTTGTCTCCTTCCCTCCCTCTCTCATTCCCCAAGTCCTTGCCAATGTTTTTTGTGAAACTTCTTAAAGTTTTTAGAGTGGCTTCTAATACTGTACGGACTTGTTGTGAAACAACCAATCAGCCTTAACTTAGTAAGAGACTGTTTAGTGTATCAGATGCTGCTATTCTGGCTCCAAGAAGGTGGCACACAGTCAAAGCAGTGGCTGGAGACCCGACTGGACAAAGGCCAGAGCAGTTGTTGTGAAGCTGCTTGGAAAGACAGAGCTGGATCATCCCAGCTGCCCTTTGAGTTGGGAACCGTCTCAGTTTAAGAATAACCGGAGATCCTGCACATCATGTTACTTGTATTGTCACCTTTTCAACTCAGAAGTCCTGCAAAGCCACAGAGACACCTTTGCTTGGGAAAGGGCATGAAACATGTTTCTAAATTACTAGAGATCTTTATAAGTTTTAGAAACAATTAGATAATGAATTTGTTGTCTAGCAAAAGTGTGCAGTTTAAGTTTAATTAATACACATGAATATTATTGGTCTGATCAGAGAATTATTTTGGCTCAGGTCCCAAACAATGACTTTTTAGAAACTGATGTTGGAGTCTATCCCTGTTCGTTGAACTCCCATGAAATTTCTAACCCTAGTAGTCAGCCTTTCAAAGCAGAAGTTGGTTTTAATTATTAACAAAAGTAAATCCCCTCAATAGACCATAGATAAGTTCCAGATGAATGCCCAGATTTACCCTTTGTGTTTTTTCTCAGTTTTAATAGGGCAGTTAATTCACATGGTGTCCAACAAAACTTTAACAAATAATCAACATTATACAGACCTAAGTCTATTTAAGGTTTTGTCTGACTTTCCAAGAGAAAGAGTGGCTTTTTAGTGAAAACAGTCTTGTTCTGTATTTCTAACACACACATTTCAGAACTCATAACCTAAAAATAAAATAGACCACAAACAAGACTGAAAATTACTCCACTGGGATAGATTTTTTTAACAGGTGGTTCTAAGTAAGGGATGGGGAATAGCTTCATGGTCCAAGGATGATCTTATTGCTCTTAGGATAATAATTTGGTCTTGACACTAATAAGTAGCAAATTCTTGACTTTTACAAATATTCTGACCTGTTAAGCATGACATGCTAAACCAGGAAGAGTTAAAGCATCCTTTACTCTTTGTTTTCTATTTGCTTTTCCCCACTTAGTAATCTAACACATCATTTCCTGAGATGTTTTTCACTGTTGTGAAATAAATATACAGACAGCTATACACCTGGATGCAGGGCCTCCTCTCCTTTGAAGGAAACGTTGAATGTTTCAGGTCATTGGTCTTGAAACAGCAAGGAGCATCATAGGGTTAGGATGTTTTGAATATGGAGCCAGATGACTACTGCAACAGACTGTTTAGCACGACACTGCAAACCATCAGTGGTCTGTGGCGTACGGTCCATGGCATCGAGCACTAGGGCTATATCTATATTAGCAAGTAGGTCAGTGCAATGGGAACAGATCTGTGTAGTGAAAAAGTTGTTGCTGACCTGGTGATCACATGTTATAGATTTCACTGGTTTTAATTTGGATTAGCTTTAGAGTGGTCCTATGCTCAAAAGGCCATAAGGAGTTGGAGCACATTTTGTACAATCCTGGAATGTGTCTTATGGTGTAGATCCACCCAAAAGGAATGAGGTTCTCAGGCTCTGAAGCTTCTCTGTAAGCCAAAGTCCAGCGGTAAAGTGGGGTCAGTTCGGAGGTTCACTTCAAAAGTAAATGTTTGATACAAACTAATCTCAAGTTTTTCACTATTCTGTGAAAACTCCTGAAAAACCTTTGATTTTCATGCTTTTTTAGGATGATGCTTTTCCCCAAAGCTTTTAGACTTTGAGTATTTAAGTCTTTGAATATTTAAGGCAGCTCTTCATAAATGAATAAACGGCAGAGGGTTTGCTTTCGAGTGATGAGTGCTTGGTGTTATTTTGTAAATTTCATTATACAGGCATCAGCACTCTAATTGTTTTGCAAGATGTACCCAGCAATGCAGCTGGTGAAGAGCTCCCTTTCTTATCAAAAGATGATTGCAATTATTATATGCAAGGCTGTAAACCCCTATTTTATTTTGAATTAAATTGATTGGAATGAAGACATGCATTTTTTCTAATAAAAATCCAAATTTTTGAAAGAAATTATTTCTACACACCACAGCTTATCACGTGAAATGATTTTTACTAGTATAACCTATGAGCCAAATAAAACAATATAAAGACAAAAACCTTAGGTAAATTTGTTAAATGTCAAGAAATGAAAAGTATACAATAAGTCTGTATTTTTCACTCCAAACATCTATTTTTCTTGTAGCCCAAGCAGCGCACATCAATAGTATCTTCTCTGGAATTTCACCGAATGAATCACAGCCACAATTATTTTGAAATCAACTCATCCATTGGCTGTACAAGTTTTATTTCTACTCCTGCAATCAGTCCAGCTAGTTTTTCCTTTGGATCTCCGGAATACAATGTCGAAGAGAGAGAACTTCCAGGTATAGAAAAAAGCTTACTTTGCCTATCAGCAAAACTTTAAAAAGCTACAGGTCTGTGAGTTTAAGCTGGATTTGTTGTTGTCTTTAGTAGTGAAATACATTTATCTTAAATACACAAAATTATTCCTAAGTTTTTCTTCTGCTGCTCAACAAAGGATTCTCATGTTTCCTGACCAATATTACTAAAATACACTTTATTTTTAATGTTATGGTTTGAATAAACCAAACTTTGTTTTACAGAAATGTCTAGAATTTACATATTGTACGTTTTGAGATAACAATGATTCAGGTACACAACTACTTTCATCATTGTGTGGTCAGCATACAGTAATATGTATTTTAAGTTGGAAAAGTATAACCATGAGCAAAGATGAAGAAGGGAAGATTTCTAAGTAACCTAACATTGTTTCTCTGGTGGTAATGGAATTCATTAAAGGTAAACTTTAATATATTTGCTCTGATGATAAGAATTTAGTAGAGTGATAGTGTGTTTGTAACTGTGAAGGTTTTATCTGTGTGTAGAAGATTACATAACAAAAATACTTTAAAAAAGATGAAAATATTTTCTTCTTCACAGATTGAAACTTCAGGATCAAGAAAGTGTCACTAAATCATGTATTTAGCAACTTCTGTCCCTTGAAATGTCATATGAAAGTTGCTTTATTTAGATGACACTTTTAGCACACGAGTATAGTATTTGGGAAAGCTAATATATTGAAAGAAATCTCTTTGATAGCTAGTTTATGTAATCTGCAGATGGAATTATTTCTTTTAAAGTGATACTGTACTTAAGATATAAATAGATGTAGATTACCAGAAAATAATACCAATGTTGCAGTACAGTACAAACGTATCAATTGTCTTCTGTAGCATTGTTCCTCATATGAGATGAATCATCTAAATTTCTGGTTGGTACGGCTTGAAAATTCTGAAGAACGTTGCTTTTAAATCATAAAAGAATAATTAATTTCACAGTTAGATAAAAGGAAAACTATATTATTTAAAACTGTCATGAAATAAGTTAAGACTGAGAAGTCTGTTATGATGAGTTAAAATGATCAGAAATTATTCATGTTGTTTTTCTTGAACTGACTTTGTTATTATCTTGGAAATCAAAAGAATGTGTGTATGTTCATGGATATAGCAAATCTTTTCAAACTTAACTGAAAATAATTAATTTGAATAATTAATTAGTTACTAGATCTGGGGTCATTTGACTAGGCTTTGAGGTGGTTTTTGTTATTGTTTTTTTCTACTGTAAAATGTCTTCAGTGATCAAAATTTTATTCTGGGTAGTTGGATGATACTAAATATGTCTTGATGTTTTAAATCAAAAATGAGAAAACATAAAGAACATTCACTGTGGTTAGATAATGAACGTCTCCAGATTTCTGCTGTTGCATGATTCTGGTTAAGTTCTTCATCATATCTGGATTTGCTTTACTTTTATCTTCTTTGGTTAAATTTACAATGGACTGCACTCAGTAACTTTTAATCACGGCATTTCCTTTGGTCTGGAATTAGAACTGTAATCTCATGCTTATTAGAACTGTATGTTTCTAATTTGTGGATGATTTGATTTATGGATTGAGTGGAAACTATTTCCTCTTGTCTCTGCCTAGAAAATTAAGAAAAAAATAACAAAAGCAAAATAACTGGTGCTGTAGTTCTAGGCATCTTCATCAAGTTTTTCACGGGTACAGTTTACCATAAGTAAGTCATTAATTTACCAACATTAAATTAAATAATTATAGTTAAAATACAACTGTACTCCTACCCCTCCTTCTCAGAATCACTGGTTAGACACAATTTTAGTCTAAATGAAAGAAATTTAGTTTTCTCATTAAGGTCCTTTCACATCCTTGATAATACATGATGCACTGTAATTCTGCAAGAGAGGAGTACTAAATGTTTAGCAAACACAGCAAAATCAAGAAAGAACACTGTGAAATTGTCTCTCTTGGAAAAGTCTCTGAGGTTTGTGAGGCTTGTTAAAAGCTGAACCTTGAATAACATTGGTCAGCAAGGAATAGCAAAAACAGTGTTCTGCTGCAGCTTTTTTTCTTTAGCTAGCTAGAGGGTCTTTGTTTCTGTTCCAAATCCACAGTGGAAACAATTGCAATTCATCATATGTCTTGATTATAATCCTTTGAATTGCAAACTTGTTCTGAAAATTCATGGAAGATCTGCACCTTAAAAGAACGTTTAGTTTAATAATAATTGAGGATTTGTGCATGTTTGAGTGTTTCCTCCTATATTGTATGCCTGGGCATTTTTGTGCCTCATGTCTTTTTTCAAAAGGATAATCTGTGAAAAGTAGCAAATTATTTTATCATGCTTCCTGAGGTCAGGGGACTTCTGGCTAACCAGAAAGAAACAATATACAGAAGGAATCCAGCCTCTTCTAAGAGACTGATCTGAAAAGTAAAAATTGCTGAACAGAATTAGTTCTGTTTAGCTCAAACCAGTACACACAGTAACTGCAGCTAGTAGTTTTCTGTTGCCTTCTTTGAAACAATCAAATGCTTTTTGCAGGATTTCTAAATCAGGAACTGCTATCTATAATAAGGCTTTGGTATTTCCCTACTCAATGTCCGTGGTTTTTATCTTTTTTTCAGGCAACTTGCAATGATTCGTTATCACTCAGATACGAGTGGAAGATGAATACAGTAAAATAATTATTCTAGTTCAAAATTCTTCATCATTTTAATCGCACCTCAATAGTCTGCTACCAAAGAAACATCAATCTCTTGTAATTTTTTTGGTGGATTAGAGAAAATTCCTTTTTATATTTAGGGATTGCACTCTTACTCTTGTTTGCTAATTTCCCCTTAGTTGAAACACAGATCCTCATTTTCAAGACATGTATTTCTATCAAGCAGAGCTCTACTACAGCACTGTATTATCTGACTGGCAGCATATGGCAACATTTTCTGATTAATTAGCTGGAGAACAGTCTGCATATAATAGTATGTGCTTTAGCTTTGGGATCAGATGGCCTTGTAGTGTAAACAAAACCATGCATGTTGCCTGCATGGATGGCAGAAGATACCTTAATACCAGGTTGCCTGCAACTAAAATGTAAGATTCTGTTGTTTCTTTTGAACTGTAACTGGTGGAAGAACCTGCAAGAAGTTGGTGGAAACACTTCTCTTGCTCCAGTATAGTGACTGTGAATACAGCTTTGGCATGACCTATTTTCACAGCTTTATTTGCAGCAAGAACAGCGACTTTTTAGAAATGTTCTTGAATTCAGAGTGAATGATCATGCGTTATAGCACTGCATTTCACCTCCAGTTGGAAGTCAGTGGATCCAAATAACGTCAGATACTACCATTAAACTTTCCATGCTAAAAGTAAATCCATTCCAGTGCACAAAGAAGTCATTACTGCACGTTAGCTCTGTCACGGCAAGATGCTAGTAATTTTCTTGATCATCTGAATACATGCTTAGTAGATGTTTTGTATGACAGCACAACTGAAAAATTGAAGACCTAATAATCAGGTGAGGGTTTCATTTGTGATAAGCTCCTCATACAACTTGGACTGTGAGCAGACCACTAGATGTGGTCCAGAAGAGGGCAGTCTGAGCTTTCAGGGAGATTCCTCTCTAATCTCACAGCTCTGTGCCTTGTTATGTACATCCCTGAAGCTCTTTTGAAACTGTAAATCTTTTGAAGATTGAAGACAACAAAATTGTCACCATCTTGGTAACGTCAGCTTGCCACAAGCAGCACTTGCAGCTGAAATTGTCACTCTGGATTATTTTATTTCTTATTTCTGCTTGATCAGTCAGAATAATGGATCTTTCTCTAACCCATATGAACTTTGTTGTATCTTCTTGTATTGAGTATAGCTGGGCTGTGAAGTTAAAAAGACAGTTCTGAAGATATTCTCATTCTGTTGAAGACCAGAAAATAGATCTCTGTGCAGCAAAAAAAATGTGAGCAGTTATCTGGGTAATCTCATTGCAGTCTTTATTTTCAGTCCATGAAAATCTTTAATTTTTCAATAAATTTGGAATACTATTCATCTGTAAAAGAACATTTGTGGTACCTAAAGGTGTTTACTAAGTTTATCTCTTAATTGTCTCTACTGTAGGACCTTCATGTAGATCTCTTTCTTTTTACATCCTGTTTTCTTACTATGAGTAATGTTGTGCTGTTCATCTAAGAAAGCTATATGGTTTCTTAGAAAAATTGAGAATGTACGGTTCAAGGGTTCAGTCTTTAATATGTAGACTATAATTTTTTTTCTCTTCTACAATGAAAAACTAATATTTGTTTCAGAACTTTGGTTTTTCTAGAAGCATCTTCAGCTCTTTCTTTAAAGTAAATATCTGATCAAATTATTTTGACTCACAAGCCCAATTCTTCTGAAGTAAAAGCAGCCGTATGCTTAAAGATAAACTTGCAGTATTATCTTTCACTTTTGAGAGAATCATGAGATTCAGTAAATTACTCTAGTTATTATCAAGAATTAAAAACTCACCTCACAGGTCTGGTCTAAAATTCCTGGCAACGTTTTATTCCTAGAAACAGTCAAAATTTATTCTGCTGTAGGAATGTTTCTTTATGTGACATTAGCAAAGCTGCTATTTGAAGTAGGTTACATATTTGTCAATATTACTTTCTTATTCAAATATCTCATTTATTAAGATCTGATATGAAAAGATAGAACTATGATGTCTATGTAGCCTTTTCTAGCCTTATTTCCTCAATTACAAAATGTTCTGGAATTAGGAGAAGTGAAATAGAGAATGAAAGGAATGCAAAGAAAAAAAAAAACAACCACGTTTTGTTGCTAGATGGTATTTGTAGGTGTGCTATATAGAATCATATCATAGAATCATAGAATAATTTGAGTTGGAAGGGACCACAAAGATCATCTAGTTCCAACCCCTCTACCATGATAGGGACATCTCCCACTAGATCAGGTTGCTCAAGTCTCCATTCAGCCTGGCCTTGAACAATCCCGGAGATGGAGGAGCATCCATGACTTCCCTGGGCAACCTGTTCCAGTGCCTCACCACCCTTAGAGTAAAGAACTTCTTCTTTTTATCTACTCTAAACCCAGGCTCTTCCAGATTCCACCCATTACCTCTTGTCCTATCACTACAGGCCCTTGTAAAAAGTCCCTCCCCAGCCTTCTTGTAGGCCCCCTTCAGGTACTGGAAAGCCGCTATGTAAGTTCATGGTGCACTGTCTTTATCTCTTAACAATACTTTACTGATAACCAATTTCCAGGGACAGAGAAAGGCTAAAATATTGTAATAAAATAAACATGACCAACAAATGCTTGTAAGTAAAGCAATCCCATCTCCTGTATATAGACACCTGCACCTCCAATGAGGGAACATCTGAAAAAAATGTTATTACAAGCCAGTACCAAACTGTCATTGATTGTTCATTCCAGCATGGGTTTTGGTTTTTTCATCATCTTCTTGATTACAATACAATAAAATCTGCCAAGGCGTTCTTCAAATAAGACTAATTTGAGCCTTTTTGCATGTGAAGATTATCTTTTTTTCCCTTCAATTTATAGCCAAATTCAACTAGGTGCAGTTAGTAAGATGTGGTAGAGCTATTCCAGGAACTGCTGCTGGGGATCATACTCGGTACTGTCTCAAACAATTTATTTTTTGTTCTAATTAAGTTGTCCAGCAGATGTAGCATGTTAAGGTCTCCTTATGTTGCCTTTGTTTTTGCTGCTTCTAATTCCAGCCTTTGTACAGTTATCCAAGGCAAAGATACAGTCTGTCCCACATGAACAGACTGTAGTATATAGTTAATTAATATTATAATTTTCTATTTGTTAACTATTATTGTCTTTACACCTTCCAGTTTCAAAAGAACATAGTTCATGAAGCTCATTGTAATTAGATCTCACTGTTACAAATATGTCAACATGTAGTGTATAATGTCCAAAAATCTGTCATCCAGTTCAAAAGCAATATATCGTTTTGCAAGAAACTGATCTTCTGTACTAATGTTTGCATGAAACATTAAGATAGAATAAACCACTAAATCCCATGCCACCTGAACTTAATCTTGTTGGAGATGATAGTTATATTTTTCCAACTTAAACTTCATGACAGTGGTACCTAGCTCTTCAGTAATGCCTAAACAGTGCTACATTTCAGTCTTTTTTGGGGCTTAAATGAATTATCTGGGCTAAACACGCTTAGTAGCTGGTACTGTAAACCTGCTCTCCAAACATACTGTCTCACATGTCACTAACTATGTGCACATTCTGATTGCTAAGTCAATAGTAAACTAATATGAAAATAAAACAATCTGAAGCAGGCATATTGAAGGGATAAAACTGCAGATGGGTCTCAAAGCCCTGTTGTCAGATTTAGTATTGGATGTGTTGATAGAACAAGAATGGACATGAACAGCTAATCTCTTTTCAGATTAAATTCTGAAACATCTGACCACATGTGGATAGGCATGTGTCAAGCAATGCACGTGCCTATCTTTTATTCAAATGCCTATTCTTTAGAGGATTTGCTCTTTTCCCCCGTATTATTTGCTTACTATGAATAAAGCCAATTAGCAATTGTTGACAATACGGGGGGGGGAAATCCCATGTAATATGTAAAATACATTTACTAATTTTGAAAGACTATGCTCTTAGGCCTCATTCTGGGAAGCAGGAAGGTGGGAAATAGGGCAATGCAGTGATGGTGTTGGAGATGAGAATTTTTCAGAGTCTGTCCTAGAACTGGGGAAGATTTCCCTCAGTATCCTTAGGGCCACTATGCATTACACCACAGTCAGCCTCAGGTATTAGCGATTTCTTTGACCCTTTTTATGCCCCTAAAATAAACATAATGTATGCATGTTTGTGTACATTTGAGCTATTTGCGCCATTAAAATCTGAGACTTCATTTGGCTGCACGCA
Source organism: Apaloderma vittatum (assembly GCF_000703405.1). Classification (NCBI taxonomy): domain Eukaryota; kingdom Metazoa; phylum Chordata; class Aves; order Trogoniformes; family Trogonidae; genus Apaloderma; species Apaloderma vittatum. Next base: position 45,675 of record NW_009732532.1, on the reverse strand, counting down.
TCCTCTTCTTTGTGAGATGACAGAACAGACATGGAACAATGGTTTATCACATCATAAAATGTTTTCCTGAAGGAACATCAGATATTATGACAATAAGCCTGTAAAGAATTTTGGAAAAGAGCTTTTTTTGAGAAACACGTTATGAATGCAGTTGTAGAAGGAATATAATTTACATCTTTAATTATATATATCTTATGTGCGTTTTTCCAGTTATAATAATTATCTTGACATGTAAGGTCAAAAGTAAAAACATTTTATGTGATGTTTCATTTACAATGCTTAGCCATTTCTAGAAGCACAGTAACTATAGGCAATACTCATATTTATCTGACTGTCTTCTTAGTAAATTCTTTGCTTTGCTTTTATTTGTTTGTTTAGTTTAGTTTTGTTTGTTTTACTAAGCTGGAAGCAAAATAACTCCTTAAATTGTAGTGGGACCATTGGCAGAGACAGATTGGTTGAGTCTTTAGGCTGTCAACATGCCTTGTATTCTTCCCTTATCTTCCCTTTGGACATTTTGTAAATAAGATTGACCGAGCTCTGGGGGTGTGCTCATGAAAACTTCATCAGTCAGATGGGGGATATTAGAAAAGAGCATTAGAATGTTTCAGTCTTCAGTTTCTCACAGTATCGTGTGTGGTATAATTTTCTTTCACTCTGCGAATGCATTTAAACTGTTTGTAGCATTATTTAGAATGTTCTATCTTACATTTCAATCTATTTTTCTTTTCTTGTTATCATGTCCTCCTACTCATATCTAATAGCTTTTCTACTTCTTCTCCTTAGCAGAATGCTTGTATCTTCTAGAAAGCTTTCTGCTCCTCTGCTATATTTCTGAGTCCTGTGTGAGATGATTAGAACTGAAGGAAATGGCAAAAAAGTGCCTGTTTTTATAAAGAACTTCTAGTCCTCCAATCATATTTAGTAAGCTTCAGTTTAAAAAAGAAAAAAATCTGTCTGTATTGCACACCAACCAGTAATGAAGAACTTCTATCTGTTTCCATTTCTCCTAAGACCATTCTGAAATAAAAGACAATTTTTTTTTCTCTTACTCATGCATGTAACTCAACTACATCTTTTTCTATTTGCTCTTCCTTGATGGTCAGTTGTAATGTTACTAGCATTTGCTGTAATTATTTATGTTGTTCCACTTTGTATAAAAATATGTGTGTATGAGTGGGAAAACAAGCCTCCTATGTCTTTGGTGAATATTGAACAATTGGGGTAAAGTCAATCTTACTCATTATCTTATTAAATGGTTATTTTATAGCCAACTCCAGTTGAACAATATAAGAGACACATATCAGAGTACATTGCAGGTGGTAGTCTTCTTGCAGAAAATTACAGTTTTATGCCATTTTGTGAAAAGAGAAAACTGAACCCAGATCTCCCTCATTCTGGAATAGCCACTGTCATTTTGTCTAAAACAGATGACACCATGAGTTCCAGAATTTTGATTCTAGCCTAGAAAAATGTTTCTTCATCAGGAATTAGTCAATAAATCTGAGACGCTTTCCTGAGTGGTTTCAGAATGACCGAACCGCTTTTACCATAAAAGAAGATGAAATATTTATGTCTGTTTCTCCTGTTATTGCATAACTTCTATATGGTAGCTAGTTTGATAGTTTGTAATTTGATAAGAATTCAGAAAGGTACTGGCAAGTTTGAAAAATACAGAAAGTATTCCTTGCTCTCAGGAGCATTTCTATGCTTTTGTAGAAATAAATAATTGCACAAATTCAGGATATAAAAAATAATAAATATTGAAATTGTCAAGAGGCTTCTTTGAAAATCTATGGAAACACTCTGTGTTATACCTAATTTTGGACTTGGTCATACAAGTTCTGTATGTGAGGAGTTCATTTTGAATTTCTAGTTGTAATATAGCTCTAATTGTTAAATTGTGTACTAATTTTTACATGGCAGGAGACTCATTATCTTCTTGGAGTTATGCAGAGAACTCACTGAGAGTTTGAGCCTATTCAGGTGAAGAAGATAGAGGCAGATGGACATGTATGGGGAAGATACAAAGCTGTACTCTGAAAATATGTCCGAACTGTCAGAGACCCAAATGAATAAATTCTCATAAGTTAACACATAAGAAAAGGATATAAAATAATAAGCATTAGAAAGACTGTTCTGAGTAAGAGCAAAGTATTACCTACCCTGTATCGTATTTGACAATGAACAAATATGACTACCTTTGGGAAGTGTGTAATTGCAAAACAAATACATGGTGACGCCTCTTCTGAATGTTGTTACAGCCTTCAAAAATTTGCAGCCCAAGGTCCTCCTAAAGCCAATGTCCTCCTGGGTGTTTCCTATGTATTACATAACCTCAGTAGATTTGTGTTCTGTGGATTTATCCATTCTCTGTTGAACTCATGTATAATGTGTTAGTGCAAGGAGCTTCACATTTGACTAAATAGCTACTCCCCATGAGGATTTACACCTTTTTTGCCCAATCATTTAAAAATTTGTAAGGCTGAAAAGTGAGTCCATTTTTTGTTCTAGAGCTTAAATCTGTGTGACTTGCACCCAGCAGATTGTGACAGCAGCTCATGCCAGTTTTCTTCATTTCAGCAACACCTTTCATAGAACTAAGATTCTTAATTCCTGAGGCATACAATCGTTTTTGTTTGGATCTTGCATTTTCTTTCTAATTTCAGGGGGTTTTTTTAATCAAGAGAAGCCCTTTTTTAAATCATTTGAAAGAACAGTCCTAATTCCACTGTTGTTAATGTTCCATAGAGCTAATTAGTGGATAATTTCTATTTGTATGTTTACAAGAATGTAAGTCTGAAGACTTTCTCTGTAGCAGCATTATTTCTGTATGTTTTTTCTTAATATTTAAGTCATGCTGAAGGATACTCTGTTAAGTAAGAACCTTGTACATCTCACAAAGAAATAACATTACTCATCTCCTAAGGATTTTTTTTGAAGAACAAAAATCTTTAAGAATTGCTGTCTCCAGGCATATATCATAAGAATGGCAGGATTCTCTATAATCCTCCCTCCCCAGAATCCATACTGGTAACAGCAGAGGCAACATACATCTCTTGTAATCAAAAAACCCTGCGTAGACTTATACAGAGTCTTACCAAGGAGTTTATGTTGCAGTTACGATGAGCAATAATTTGTAATGCTGTTTGCAATCTCAATGTATTGGATAGCTTGCAGATTTGATAATAAGATTTGTGCTTCTGGTATCAGGTTTTAAGCGGCTGTTAGAGAAGATGTTTACTTGTGAAGAAAGAAGAATCTCTGTGAAAATACCTCAAGCTACATGTGAAAACCCAAACACAAAAAATAATTTAGTTGTAGCGTATTTAGTTGTACCACTCTGGGGCCCATTATGCTTGCTTTCAAAATTTAAATACAAGTTTTTCTTCAAATATATACTCTAGCTATCAAGCTATCAGGGTACCAGATATATATATATCATGCTTGAGAGCAGTCTTTTATTGGTACATGAGCTATAATCAGAAGAATGGCAGATGCAGATTTAATCAGTTTCAGTGTTCACTGGATTCCATAGAATGCTATGAACCAATACTATAATTCAATAATAATTTCAGTAGAGGTAATTCAATAACAAATGATTAAAAGTTAATTTACTTTTCTGTTACTAGTTTTGGTGTTTCCCATAGCAGTGCAATGGCGTTGTTGTTGGGAATTTTTGTTTCTGATAAATGGCTTTAAATTATAAGAAATCTACATTTACCTATGCATCAGGCCACTGAGATGCAGTTTACTATTGTTATTACTATGGTAAAAATAAAAAACATGTATCCGTCAAATGAATCCTGCATATCATATACTTGCTGAGTCTTAAAATATCATCTCGAGTGTTTAGTGCACATTACAGAATCACAGAATCACAGAATGTTAGGGGTTGGAAGGGACCTCTGAAGATCATCTAGTCCAACCTTCATCCCAGCATACCTAACCACTACACCATAGCCTCAAGTGCTAGATCTACTTTTTTTTTTAAACACCTTCAGGGTTGGTGACTCCACCACCTCCCTGGGCAGCCTGTTCCAGTGCCTCACCACTTGTTCAGTAAAGAACTTCCTCCGAATATACGAATATTAGAAATGGTGGAAGAACAAATTATATGTATTTTCTAGCAAAAAGAAAAAAAATTATCATGTTCACATTGCAACCCATCTTCCCATTTAATTTCAGCCAGAAGGAATATAGTTCATGCACTCTGAGATTTCTTCAGGACGTGAAACAAAACACAATAAATGGGAACTGTCAGGAGATGTCCCAGCCAAACTAAAACACTAATGTGAATATTTCAGCTGTAGAAAAGCTCTAACTGTCCCTTTACTGTGTTGAATTTCAGAAAGCCTGACTATAAGATAGAGGATTTATAAAACCTAGCTTATTGTCTTGTTTTTCTGAGATAAATTCCAGGAAAAACAATTCTTAAAGCCATAAATATTCAATTATTTGAGTTACTTGCTGTTTATTCAAGCAATTAGAATAGCCCTACCTGCTTGCTAGCTTGCTCGCCTCTCTCTGAAAAAGTGAGATGATACTCTTCTCCCTCCTCCTGTAGAAGGTATCCTATGCTGTCTTCAGAGGCAAGAGAAAGGTGACACTGAAAAGAAAGAAGTTGGATAGCAAAATAAAAAATAAAAGACCCCGCAAAAATTATGGGTTCAGGGAACAGGAAAGACTGGTTTTCCCTGTATTACCAGGCATTTTTCTCTAAGGTAACAAAATATCTTTTGAGCAACATGGACTACATGGACTATACTACCCCAAGCTTTTTTGTAGCTTAGGAGGTAGTTTTATATCACGAGCACAGAACAATCAATATTCATTTTTTTTCGTATTGTAAAATGATATATGGTCTGTCCATCTTTTCTGTCCATTTCTCAGTGATGTACTTTCCTTCAGAGCTTACTGTACTCTCATAATTCCTAAAGATAGAAGAACCCTGATGATGTCATTCCAAGTCAGTGGAACTGAGCCCTTATCTTCCTGCATGGAGTGTCTGTGTGTTGTCAGGGGAAATTTTGCTTGGACAGTATATTGCTTACTCAGAAGTGCTCAGAGAACTTATGCAGTTAACTATGTTTTGGTGGATTAACAAGTAACTGGTCCTTACCTCATTTGCTGTATCTTCATGCTTTTATTCTGCAGCAAATGTTGAATTATAGATTAATTCACAGTGAAATAAGAGCTGGAGTACCATTCCCTGCTATCCTTGTAGGAGTGCTAAGAGTATACTCGTGGCCAGTTACTACCAGGGCATTGATGACTAAGTGACCTGTCCTGCACCTATACTTCAAAAACAGATGGGGAAATAGAAATATCACTAATCTAAATCAAAGATAGGGTGAGCAGCACCGAAATACTGCCTTGCTTGATTTTGAAGAAAAATTTGGGAACAGACCTTTTTCAAGTTCCAATCAAGTGCCATTATTTCAGGAAATAATCAGACTTATGTTTATTTCAGGATTTCAGAAAACTCTGAACTGATATATTCTTTCTCTTAAGAACATTCTTCAAGAGTATAGCAGCAATTGAAGTATCACCTATAGCAACAGTAGCCATAGGGAAATATTTTTTCTCAAGCAGTAAAAGGAAACTACTATCACAAAATGTAGTACATAAAATATCAAAGCAAGAATATCTCGACAATTTTTATCTGGAATCTTCATGAAGTATGCACTCTTAATGCATATTTAAGGTTTTTTTATTTTTTAATTACAAGCTTTGAGTTTAATAATGTCATATTTTGGTCTCGACTACTCTCCTTCTTATTACTCCATAGATGATATTGGGTTGCCTTAAATACTTTCTTCAGCTACGTAAATAATCAGCACAATTGCTTTTGAAAGTATCATACAGTTACTTCCTTTCTTCACCTTCTGGGATTTAAGTGACCATAGATTACTATATCTGTAATAATTTGTATCTTCTTGTTATAATCAGATACTGTGTTGTGTTTTCCTTACGAAGGCCTTATTGCTTTTTATGAGAGCTATATAAACTCTTCTTGGGTATTACAAACCAAGCTTGACTGTTGCATATGCACTTTCCTTCTGTTCTGTTCTTTTGCATCATGACCAATAAGACCACTCATGCCATTAAACACCATATTCCTATACTGATACTGAGCTACAGTAATTTTGACCAAAAAAACCCCCACCTATCAGTCTGTGTACAATTAAGTTCTGCCTTAACGCCACAGACCACAGATCTTGTACGATTATTGGTAAGAAAATTAAGCTTAAAAAATTGATTACTAAATACTGTCATTCAAGTAGTATAAGGGAAAAAAAAATACATGAAACATTAGAATTACATTAGCTATATTTCACAGCTCTTAGTAATTTTAGTCCTGAATCTGATAACCCAAGGATAACAACACTGATGATACAGGAAAAAAAAATGTTTCTGAGAAAATAGTTTTTCATGTAATAGATATGTTTTTCTTAGCATTCATTATACCCCTCATCTGTTCCCTGGAAACTTGTGGGCTAAGCTTGAATTAAACTAAAGATATAGCAGTAGGTCCACTGTTTCTCTTAAGTGCATATCAGTGATAAGATTGCAAGAAATCTGATGAGAAATTTAAAACTATTTTATATTCTTAGTAATACTGTCACCTGTCAAAACTGTGTAAGAAAAAGAAAGAGAAAGAGAAAGCAAACAGTCAACAGCCTGATTGTTAGGATACTGATCTGTGCTTTAAAATGCTTGTTTCAAGTACCTGGGCTGAGAAGGGTTTTAAACCTCTGTTTTCCACATCACCAATGAATACCTCAAAATCCTTATAGGTTTGTACATTCTCTAGTTTCACCCATATGTTCTTTTCTGGAGCTAAGAAACCTTTTGCCAGGAAAGCTTTATGGAAACAAGGAACTTTTGTCAGACGAATTAATGCTTTCCACAAAAAAAGAGTAGAAAATTATGTGGAATCCTGAATTATCCCCTTCTGTATAATCAAATAAATGCAGTTGCATTATCTTACAGGACAGGTAAAATAAATTGCTATTGTTTTCTAATGGATGTAGCAAATTGTTCTGCATGCAACCACTCATTCATTCATAACCTGAAAAACAAACTAGACTTTTTATAAAGGATCTTTAATTACATGCTGTAGTTACATATCCTATATTATTCTTTGAAATCACTATATAGGCCAAAAGGTGCAAATGTATCTTGCAAAATAAAATATTTGGTAAGATATCTATGGTTATGACTATGGTTAGAAAATGTCAGAGTATTTGAAACTTACAATACGTGCAATTCAGTAAGAAAATGTGTTCAAAATGCTGATTACCAGTTAAAATTCTCTACGGGGCTGATCCAAAGCTTATTGGTATTAGTAGAAATATTCATACTGAGTTTAGCAGATTTCAGATAGAATCAGACTCCAACACATTAAAAATTACTGGTGTGGAAGAGCTTTTTCTTTCTAAAAACACTGCAGGCAAATACATTAGTTCAAAACCAGTGGGATATCATTCTGAACTAAAACTATAATTCTAAAGTAGAACATGTGCATGATAGGTCTGAACAGTGATTTAGAACAGATTTGAATTGGACTGGCACACTTAACTGACAAGACTTGGGATTATTCTGTGCTCTAAAAAAGCATTTAAATCTGCATGCTTCCTGTTTTTCTAAGGCTAGAGATCAATTTGGGGCATTTTAGCACAGTACATCACTTATTTCTGTTTCAGATTCTAAAAATTGCTTTGAAGTATTCGCCAGAAGCAAAATTATTTCTGCCCATAGATGAAATAACTCATTCTCTGTGGCTTCCTCGGATGTGGAGTCAGTCTCTGCTCAGGAAAAATACCATTTTTAAAAATAGAATAATATGTAACTCCTAATTTTAAGTTTAGCATTTAGCATTCATAAAACGTTATGGGCTAAATTGTGGCACATAGTCACAAGCTCTTCTGACGGAGGTGCATCAAAGATGATTTGTCTCACTTGGGTGCAATCTGTTCTGGGAACTGAAAGAAAGAGGAGGGTCTGTCGTCCATTGCCAGTGAAGAAGTTTACTCAAATCCTGCTGGATAGGTGGCTTTTAGAAAAGCATGGGGTTATTAGAAAAATTTGCTCGGTTTCCAGTATTTTTGACCTTTTCTTAAAGAGTGAAATTCATGCAAAATAGTTTGAGCCTGTTCCCTCCTTGTCTGGTATTCTCAGATACGTGATGTGTAATGTGCTGAAGGAAAAAGATGATTGGTTTATCTCTTCAGTCCCTCGTATGGAAAGAGTTCAGAGGGAGTTGCTGTCTGCTGTTCTTGAACAGCTGTCTTGCTAGCTGGTGTAAGGTCTTATGGCAGGCTTTCACACATACACAGAAGATCAGGAGCAGTACACAGTCTGGCCCTGTGTAGATTCAGAGCAGGATATAAATAGAAAATGTAGAACTATGTTGTATTTAAAAGAGACATCCAGTTCAGACCATCATAGTGCTATAGTTACATTACTACTGTCTGGGTTTTAGAACATTTTCTTACCAATTTTCTACATAACTCTGAGTTCTGAAATATGAGATCATTGCAGTGAAGTGTTACGATGCCATCTCTGTTGCTGAGGCGTTCAGGGTCAATTATATCTTCCTGTGTTAGTATGGATTGTAAGGAAATTTCATGTAAAGTGAAGGCATGGCATCTTATCACTAAGGAGAGGATCTGTGATTCTTGCTGGAGACAGTTCTGGAGTTGTCCAGGATACCAAAAGGGTTTTGTCAGTGTCTAAAGTGGATCTTTGAAGCTATTAATTTTTCCATCCTTCTATTCATAATGTTCCCAGATTTAGTGCAAATCCCACAGTCTCTTGGCTGGGAGGACACATTTTTTCTTTTAATGACGTATGATTGGAGCTTTTATCTGCATAAAACATGAGTGAATTTCATTGATTATATAAAATCTAAAGTAAGGTTGAGAGTAAACATATTAAATGTGTGGAAATTAATCTGACATTCTCTTCTGAGCATCCAAATTTCTGGAATTAGTAAAGTGGATGCACTGATAAATGCTTTAGAATTCCATATATAGAACATGTAATAGGCCAGAAGATGCTTTTCCAAAATGTGACTGGTATTTGCATTCCTTAATGGTAGGTAGCGTAATGTTTGGGAAATGATAGTGTATAGAATTTTCTCTTACGGGATCAGCTTTTGGTGACTTTGAACCTCTGTTTGGACCCAGAAATGCACAGTAAATGTGAAGGTCCTTTTGAAAAGTGTCATTAACAACAGAATTGTACCTTTTCAGTGAGGTTATTTACTAAAGCTGTTTGAAGCTCAAAGCCTGAATAAGCAAAACAGACACAAAAGTTGTCCCAATTACGGTTCAAGTGTGATTCTGCATATTTTTTTTATAATTAGATAGCATATTGGAATTATAGAATTGTGATAAAGAAAGATTTGGTGAAAACTGTGCTGCCCTGATATTTTGCAAAGAGTTACTGAAAATAAGTTAAGTGTGAAACATTTCCCAGATGGTAAAAATTCACTCCAAGGAATTTAAATTGATACTCAAAGTGTTGCTGTGTTCATGAAGCTCCTTTTGCATCTTTAAAAAGAAAATTGCAATGTACTCTAATCACTGCCAATTGTACTGTAATTTATTACAGGGAAGATTAAATGAACACAAAAAATGCAGGTGGAAATTTGATCTCTTACTGCATTAAAAGCTTCCAGTATAATATCCTAATTTTTCAAGTTTTGACCTATTTTTGCTATATTATCATGAAACTGAGCTTTCTTCAGGGAAATATCAGTAAAACATTGTGCCCTTATGAAATAACTGTCAGTGTTCATTTAGTTACAGAGACATTTTCCTCAATGTAAGCAAAATTTCTTATAACCTCTTGACATATGTATTAGTTTCTAAAAAAGTATTTTTAATCAAAGGATTCATTACTGTGTTTGAAATGTTTGAGTCAGTTTAGGATAACAGTCTGAAAAAACCTTTCTCCAAATTTCTTAACTTTACAGTAGTCTTACTGGTTTGAATTGGTTTGCTGTCCAAAGTACTGGACTTTTTTTTTTTTAATTTTTCATGTAGTTCTATTATCTAACATTAGATACATGCTTTATGCAAATGCAGCCAATGCAAGTAGTGCTTACTTGGTTAAAGAACAAAAACATGCAGATTTAATTTGTTATTATCAGCACAATGATCAGAACTAATTCATATAATAAATGGCACATTCTTTGTCAAATGTGACTTACATTGAAAAAACAAAGTCAAGTACCTCCATAATTAAAATATCTATGAACTCAATGCAGAGAAAGATTCTTCTAAGCTAAACAAGCATTTGTACATGGTCTGTATAGACATGTTTTCCCGAGATTTTCAACACAGAACTTCAATGAAAAAAAGCACAAGAGCAATAGGATTTCAGCTGTGACTGATCCTAATTCTCTCCTTGTTCCATGCATCTTTCAGAAGCGGGTAGCAGTTTCACCCATATAGGTTGCAAGCGTTTGGCTGTCTAAAATGCTGAGCAAGGGAAAGGAATAGTTCCCATTGTGTAGTTCAGAGGTAGCTGACTCTTAGTGGTAATTAAAACGCGTTTTGTGATACTTGGATCAAAGCAGTTGTGTGAATGGCTCTGCTTCTAGTTATTAACTTATTTCTGTGCATTTTGCAAACAGATTTATGCATACATTTCCATTTACAGATAGTACAGCATTGTGAAAGTAAGCAATATAAGCCTTTCAGTTTTTGATGCTGAGAAATGAAGGTGCTGTTTAACCTTATTATTCTGGGGATTTTTTTTTTTGTTTTTGTTTAAAAGCTGACAGTAAAATATCAGAGGAAAACCTGAAAATTTGAGAGATTAATTCGTTTTATAAAGCAGTCAGCAATTAGGTTCTTACAGCAACCATATTTTAAAATTAAAAAAAATATGGACGTATTAATTTCCATTTCCCTTAAAAACTGAAATATGGATTCAGACTTCTTGATATAACATAAAGAGAGGGAAACAGGCATACACTCAGAAAAAATATGGACGTATTAATTTCCATTTCCCTTAAAAACTGAAATATGGATTCAGACTTCTTGATATAAAGAGAGGGAAACAGGCGTACACTCAGCAGTAGGGGAATGCTGGACTGTAAGCTAACCTCTGACACACCAGTAGACTAATAATTATTTTCTCTTTAAAGAGGCATAAGCTGATATATACATTAAGTGTAAAAAATGAAATGCAACCACTATAGTAGGTGACGTATTTGTTATCAGATTTCTTTTTAGTGCAAAAAATACAGAAAAAATCATGTATGTTTAGCATGTAGCTGAGAAACTGGGTTTAATGCTAATTCTTAGAATTTTACATTTAAGATATGATAAGATGAGCTGTTGGCAGCTTCAGTATCTAGTTTAATATTTGCCTCATTACTGTGATTTAGATTATTCTTATGTGCTTGATGTTTCAAAAATGATTGATTCTGAGACATAGCTGCTAGGAGTTAGCCACTGTTTTCCTAACATCTTCATCACCGATTTTCTGGTCTTTAGATGGAGCCTCTCCCTTCCTAAAACACAAGGAATGATCAGGCATCTGCTATTTTTCTAATTGAATTAAATATGCTATTTTCTGTGCTCTTGGCTGTGAACTGGTTGACTCTTCAATCGCTTGTATTGTTCTTCTAGTTTAATATAACCTATCTACATTTCCTTCTGCGTCAAATGATATTCATTTGTTCAAATGAAATTCAGAGTATCTAGGAAGACTCATGAAGATACAGCTGTAGAATGGCTGTTAAAATTAGAGTTAACGTTATTGTAAACACTGCTTTTAAAATACTATAGGGAAACTAATAGTAGTACTGCAGTCAATATTCTTTATTCCATTAATAATACATGTTTAAATAGTGCAAGTATAGATTACTGTAGTTTTGAGAGGTGAGACATCACACATCAGCAAAATGAAAGATGGTGCCAGGAGTGTACTATGACTACCTTGATTTGGTGTAATAATACTAGTTTTTAGATTGCAATGGTTTTATAAAGCCTGTGCCTTGCTGTTCAGGAGATCGGTTGTGTAATTCAGCTCAAGAAAGCCTTATCCATTGTGTCCTACTGACATAAAACTTCCTGTGAAATTAATATAAGAATGGCTCCCATAAATCTTCCACATATATCACAGAAATTAGTGCAAAATGGTTTGCTTATCATGGAGACTTTGCTAAATACCACTTTGAGTTATTTTGTCTGAACAGTGTATTTAAAATTCGGCTTTCTTCATGATTCAGTGCATTTTGAAAGTAATAGAAGTTGTTGATATCAGTTATTTTCCATTTTTTGGGGGTGTAAATTATGTGTCAAAACCAGACAGTTTTTCTGATCTTATGTTAAAACATAGTACTTCATAGTCTTGATATTGATTCTAAATTAAGAGGATTCCTGTTCAGGGAGATTACTTTTTCCATGTTTTGTTTGATCGCAGTGGAGCTGGGTTGCCTAAGCAACCAGTAAAATACCACAACTGGGCTGTGGCTGGTGCTTTCTTTCTCTCTCCCAGCCTGAAAACAGTCAGTCTTGTGCAGAGCTCCTGGTCTGGATTGCTCATGTAAGGAAAACATTACCCATCACATTTTACCAAGTGAATGAACTCCCCTGGAGTAGACAAAACCTGTTGTGTTTCGTGTTGAGGGGTCTCCTAGGAAATGCAGAGCTGGAGCTGTTGCATGGGATGAGGTCAGGGAGCCAAGGATGCACATTTGAGGACAGGAAGCTTCGTTAGCTCTGTCCTCATCGTGGAAGTTATGAGGGAGAAAACTGAAGTCCCGAGAAGCGATGTGACTTGGTGGGAGACACACGCAGAATATTTGTAACATAGAGAAGTGCAGACAGTCATAAACTTGTTAGAGCTTCACGTTCTGTGCATACAGATTAAGTCTTGCCCGAGAGGCGTAGCTCTGTGAAGCAGTGTTCCAGAGCAGGATATTTTCACAGGAGTCTGCTTGGTGGTTTTCACATTTCAGCTGTTAGATAAGGAGGCACTTACCTGCTCCTCCTCTTGGATTAAACAGAAAGTGGATGGTTAGCCCAATACTTAAAAAAAATTCATTGGTCTAATTTGTTTTGCCGTAAATAGAAAATATCAAATTGTTTGGAGTAAGTCTCCTACCTTTGTTTAATCTACAGCAAAAGTTCATTGGTAAATTATGTTGAAATATGTGGAGGATCAGAAGTAACCATGTTATGTTCTTAAATGTGTTAATTAGACTAAGTGCTATTCAGACCAGGTGCTGTAATATGAAAACCAAAGAAATTATATATTGAAAAGAGTTGGCTTTGTTTGAGTTTATACAATGAGAAAAGTGAAATTCTTACACTACCATTGCCTTTCCTGGCTTTAAGTACTTGATATCTCACATTCATTTTTAAAACAATTTTTGTTAGGCAATTTTATTTTTTGTTTATGAATATTTTCAACAGACTTCTAATAGCAGGTCCTATTTACTTCTTTTTCAGTAAAAATTGAGGCAATAAGAAGGTACTTTACAGTGAAAGCAAAAAACTGAAAACTTCTCTTCCTTTTTTTATTCCTTTTAGTGGTGAAGAAAATAAAATGGGTTACAGAAATTAAGGGAGAGTAACTTTCCTGCACATGTGGATAAGGAACCCTGATGCTTTTGGCTCACTTATTTGAGTGTACAGTTCTGGTACCTGGAGGAAGGGATGATGGGTGTGAGAGTTCCATTTTTTCCTTTCCTCATTTTCCATTAGCTACAAACCACAATGGTTCATAATGCAATGGAGAGCATTTTGCAGCCCCCAGAACATTAAAAAACAGTGATGGGGGTTCTCTACAAGATTTTCTTACATAGCCAGGCTGGGTGGGGGTATGAAGAAGCCATGTCTCTGTTCAATATATCTCCGCTACCGAAGAACTGTGTGCAAAGGCGATTTATTATTTGAAAACAGCAGCCCTTTTGATAAGGTACTTGATGATTTTGCTTTTCGCTTGTATAAACTGTCTCTTCTTTATGGGAGTGTGGGGAGTGCATGTCTTCTAAAACAATTGAAGCTAAATTGAAAATCTAGACCGGTGGCTATTTTAATGTCAGAAGATGTCTTCGCTCACAGACATGTAAACTGAAGTTAACTGGTCAGCTCAAGTGAATTAAGTTACCCATATACATAATTAAGTGTAAACCTGATCTTTTTCTATAAAAAAATCAAATAACACTACGTTTTCTTGAAAGAAAGAAGATTATTTTTGTAATTAAAGTTTCTTGAAGCACCACTAATTAACATAAGAAAAGTCCAGCCTATGCAAGAGGTAATTGCCAGGATATAGAATTGACAACAAAATTAGCGCTCCTAGTTTTTAATCATATTATTAGCCCCTTTCTACATAAAGACTGAACAAATCTGTTTTATGCTCCTGATTGCTAATGAGAAATATTAATACACTTGCTGCAGGGGAAAACACTGAGTAATCACTTGCAGACCACACTGAAAAAAAGATCTATACTCAAATGTAAATACCATAGAAAATTAAATTTGTGGCTTTACTTAGTTTTCAATATTTGAAAGATTAATAAACTACATTTAAACCATGTACAGGTATGCGTTCTATTTCTGAACAGTTTAATTATAGAATTTGCTTTTTAAAAACTTATGCGCCTTTACAATGTGACATAAATAAGTGTAATAAATAAACAGAAGGCTTTGCATCTTGTTGAAACTACATATTAGTAGTGTGAAGAGAATAGAAGAATGTAGCTTAATATAACACAAGGCATCCAAAATAAAGAGTTAAATTACTACATAAGTTGCTGAAAAATGCCAGAGAATTCTGACAGTTAATATTTTGTATTGCTAAGAAAAAATTAGTTGCTTCTAAAATTGACAATCTTTTTTATTTACTAGCTATTCATTAATGCCACAAATTTTAATTATAATAAAAAGTATTAGCACTATAACATTAAAAAAAGAAAGCAAATGATCATATTGAGAATTACAGTCCTGAAATTTGTTCTGAGGCAGTATCATATATTCATCGACTTCAGTAGGCTTTGCAAAAGGCTTCACATGCCCAAGTTAATGGCAGCTACCACCATTTTATGTTTTCTCAGAAGGAGAATTATCACCCAATCACTATTTTGTAGTCATTCATACTGTCTTTGAGAAATATGACACTCTGGAAATAATGAATAATATATGGAAAAGTGGCAGATGTTAACACCATATGGATTCGTCAGAAACTATTGTAACAGCTTCATGAATGTTAGGTGTACCAGAGGATCCTTTGGGTATTTTAAGCAAAGAATTCTGTAGGGATGAGTGAACCAAGGACATCTGAAGTATTCTTGATGTCTCCCGCCAATTTAGTGCTGCGTAAGCTTTGAGCTTTGTACTGTATGTCTTAAATTGTTTTGAGGAGCTGTTTTAGGACCTGTAGTTGGCATGTCTGTAGATGGTCTCTGAACTCTTCAGTACTAATATTCTGCAGCATCAGTGCTTGTTCTTATGAAGGACTAGATGCTGTGACCCCATCCTGGATTCCGTTGTGCAGCCTTTAATGATGATGTTGCTCCATCAGTGTCACATACTCCTCTTGGAACTGAAGTTAATGGATGGTAGTTAATACAAATGGCATGTTTTAGTACAGCTCAAGCATTTTCTCTGTGAAATTTTAGCCACTATTCAAATAAGAAAAAAATGAGTTGGAAATGCATGAGACAAAGACCTGGAAATAAAAAACAGTCAATCTGATTTAATATAAATGTTCTTCTTCCCTCAGTCCAAAGACAAAGAGGTAGTGCTTAATAAAGAAAGAGCTTGTAAGACAGTTTAATAATCTTTAACATTAATGGTAGTAGTAGTAGTAGTATAACAATATCTAGCTCTTAAACATGTCTTTGTTTTAGTTATTTCTTACACCATCTTACAAAGGTCAGTATTGTCCCCATTTCACAATATCTCCCTACTGAACATGTGAAGATAAAACCAACAGTTCAGGAACTAGAAGCAGTTTGCATGTAGCGCTGTGTGAGGGCTGTTAGTCCTGAGAGAGAGAGAGCTCTAAATAGACAATATGTACTAAATGGACAAAAGTAGACAAAGACTGTATCTCAGACCTGAACTTCTAGTTTTGTATGACAATGACATTACACTGCGATATTAGGCTTACAGTTGCATTCAGAGTTAGATAAAGCACATCATGCAGCTGTGCAGCGTTGGCGCTGGGTGTGCCTTCCTTGGTAAAGATGTCATCTAAGAACTGTTAGAAAGCATAAGGATTTAACCATTTTCTGGGAAGATGAGATGCATAGGAGAGAGGAGGAAGCAGATGATATAGATTGGGATCATAATTTTGAGCAATGAGGGAAGACTGCACAGCTGTATTGGGTTGGCCTGGCTGGATTTTGGCAGCAGGGGGGAGCTGCAGGGTGGCTTCTTGCAAGAAACTGCTAGAAGCTTCCTGAGTCTGACAGAGCCAATGTCAGCTGGCTCCAAAGAGGGACCTGACCCGCTGCTGCACCAAGGCTGAGCCTGTCAGTAAAGTGATAGGAGAGGAACGCCTCTGTGATAACATATTTAAGAAATGGGGAACAAGAACTGCGCCACAACAGCTGGCAGAGAGATGGAGGAGTGAGAATCTGTGAAGACACCAAGGTCAGCGAAGAAAGACCTTGGGCCCGTGGTGAAGACCATGGTGAGGCAGGTTGTCCCCCTGCAGCCCATGGGCAGGGTCTAAATGTCCACTGTGGGGCAGAGGACCCCACGCCATGTGGGTGGATGCCTGAAGGGGGCTGTAGCCCGTGGGAAGCCCACATCAGAGCAGGTCACTGCTGGAACCCGTAGCCCATGGAAGAGCAGAAAGCCCATACTGGAGCAGGTTGGCTGGTGGGACTTTTGTGACGCTGTGGGGTACTCGCGCCGGAGCAGTTTCCCTGAAGGACTGCACCTCAGACTCACATAGGGGCAGATTGCCCATCGTGGGGTGTCTCACGTTGGGCAGTTTGTGATGAATTGCCCTTCGTGGGATGACTCATGTCAGAGAAGAGAGTGTGAAGCTTGTCTCCCATGAGAGGGACCCCACAGTGGCCCTGGGGAAGAGTGAAGAGTCCTCCTCTGGAGTCAAGAAGCAGTGGAACCAACATTGGATGAACTGACCGTAACACCCCCTTCCCTGTCCCCCTGCGCCGCTCACGGGGAGGAGGTGGAGAAACCAGGATTGATGCTAAACACGGAAGAAGGGAGGGATGGAGGAAGGTGTTTTCCTTTTAAGATCTCTTTGTTTATTCTTGTTTCTCACTACTCCTCTCTGATTTGTTCTCTTAATAAATGTAATTAATTTCCCCAAAATCAAGTCTGTTTTGGTCGGGACGGTAAATGAAAGTGATCTCCCTGTCCTTATCCCTGTCCTTATACCCTGTTTTGGAAGCTGGAGCTATGCAGGGAGAAGATTAAGAACAATGTTTTAGATGGAAGCTTCACAGATGCATTGAAAGCGTCTTGACTCTCATATTTTCTAAGGTTAGCTCTCATAACAGAGGCAGGTATAGAATCTCAAGTGATACGACTTTTCATATTGAATCAAATTCTTTAGGTCACTCAGGTGAGCTTAAATCACGTCAGGCTCTAGGCAATAAGCTCAATGACTGCCTAGTTACCTAGACATGTATGTAAGGGATTTATAATGTTATAAGGTAGTTTCTTCAAAATGTCTCTTCTAAACAAATATTGCTTTGTTTTTTAGAGAGCTGTCTTGTCAGTGGCCAGTTTTGTCATAGCTCATTAGTGAGCCAGCCACAGCTTCTGAAATAAGGTCATATCTGCTGAGATAATTTGGGGGTTTTCAGGAGGAGCTGGTTGCCAGCATTAAAGGAGATGAATACAGTTTTTATTAGTAAAAATAATGATGATGAGTAGCAGTCCCAGAGCTAAATGGGTTGATGTGAGAAAGATCATAAAAGGGTCAGGTATTTAATTGAACTTGACAGTCATGAGAACATTGCAGTTTTTCTGCAATATTCTGGATTTCTTACTTTTTTTTCCCTCACTTTTCTGTGTGCAGCTGCTTCAAGCACAATAAATAAACTTTTAAATGAAACTGTATTTCTAGGTCCCCTTCTAGTAAAAAATGGCTTTCAAGGACACTAGTGAGCTGCTTTGTCTCAAATAGAGCAAAACAGTAGATTGTCTGATGTACCAGTCTTCACATTTGTAACAGTACTAGGTATCATCTGCCTCTGATTTAAATTAATTTTATTACATTGTGTGAAAAGTCATCTCTTCCAGAATAATATTTAATCTTTTAAATCATTTAAATTCATTCAGTTAGTGTTAAACCATAATCATAAAAGTTCACATTTTCTTTTGAAGTTTATGTGCCTAGAAGTAACACATCTTTATTACAGCCAAAGGGCTTTATAAAACATTCTCTAATTTTTCAATTTACTATATATATATATATATGACACTTTGTATACTCTGTACTTAAATTTTTTTTCTCATATATTCAGTTCCTTTCATGTTAAAAAAGATTCCTACAAACATTAGCGGAGAAGTGTAAAAGCACAGCATAAACATTTTACAGGACGTCTGAAAAATTCAGGATTCATAATGAAGTCTGAGAGCCATCTTAAAAGATGCTGATAATACTTAGCTCTCAAATAGGGCGATTTTCATCAGCAACCAAGAAAAGTCAGGCAACCTAGTACTAAACTGATTTTCCAAAGTCACCTAGTAAACTACTGAAAAGGCTAGGAAAAACTCCTGAATTACAGTATAGCAGTTTTTACTTCAGACTACAGTGTTTTCTTCTGCATTCTGATTTGCTTTAGGTAGGCAGTTTTCTCTTGAAATAAATACTTTGCTTTTAATAATTTTTGAGCTTGTTCTTGTGAATTTTTAAATTAATAAATATAAAGGTTGCTATTTTTAAAGGTATCTGAGCAAGCCAGGCAAATTGAGGCAAAAACTAACTCCCTTAATCTATCTTGGCAGCACCAGTATTTTACTTAAATTGCAGAGAATATTCTACAAAACTGACAATTGTGCCGTCTTTAAACTGTCTCTAGCTTTGAGAACTGGTATTAAAATACAGCATAGCACAGGCTAATTTGCTCTGAGGTTTGAAGCAAGTTTCACAGCATATTCTATGCACTGCACTGATATTGCAAGACTTCTGTAGCTGTATAGGGGTTTTTTAAAGTTATCTTGGTCTGCAAGGTGCACTATAGTTGTTGTTGTGAATGCAGTGTGGTCACATCTCATGTCACTTCAAGTAGTCTTGGTTTTATTCCTTTCTGCTGACCTTTCATATTACCTGTTCCTTTTCTCCCCTTATTATGATTCAGCTGCAATGTTAAATATGAATGAGGGAACTTGATGCAAACAAAGACATTACTTTTAAGTTACAATAAGGTGATTTTTGTGGATTTCCTGTAGGCATGCAGGTATGCAGCCATTAAACAAGGCAGTGTTGAAGTACTTATGTCTGCAGAGATTATTTCTAGTGTACACTTGTATTAATACTGAGAGGGATATTTTACATAATTTCAGTACGTACTCTTATTTTCATCCAATTAGTTTTCATCTCTTACACAATTTCCATCATCTAGAGAGTCTTTCACACAAGAAGCAAATTTGCCGTTAAACTAGGTACTGAAAATATTTTCTATGATTCATAGACAAGGTCTATGTGTCCTCTTTTGTACCTAGAAGAAGTTATGTAAAACTTTATTTTCCCTTAGTGTAAGGGAAATTACTACTTCAGGTAGTTCAGATTTTTCTCTGGATACTACAATTTATATTTGGAAAGGGCAATCTCTCAACGGAATACTCTCAGTGAACAGCTGGTACACAGTAACATTTTCTTTCATTACAGCTGTCTTCAAAGTGATTTTATGACTCAGCCTTAGTTTGAGACCAAGACTAGAATCTTAAATTATATTAGATTTTTCTCCCTTCATACTTCAAAAAATGTTTTCTTCAGAAATAAATGACCTCTATTTTAATCTCTTGATTTACATAATTCTTGACAGTGTGTAAATTTCTAATAAAAAATTACTCTCTTTCAAGAAAATCAGTTCCTTTCCAGTGGTATATGTAAAAATCAAGTATCTATCTAAACATCTAAAATCTTTATTCAGGTGTTTATTTGGTGGGTTTTGAATGTTCTACTTTTAAAAAAATCAACTGAACTACATTTTTATTCCAACATGAAATGGCTTCATATCAGTGATTATAGTTGAAACATCATTATTATTACTATTATTACTGTTATTATTATTAAGCTAGTCTGTGTCACATTTGCAAAGGTATCTTCCAAGAAAGCACCTTTGCATTCTCAAATTCTCAAGCAAAAGCAGTTGTTACCTTGAAAACTACTCTTCAATTAGTGGAAATTTGACATGATGGCAGGTTTATGAGAGAAACAGATTTGCAGTATTCCCACTGAAATTGTGGGAAGCGAATTTTTATGTAAGAAGATAAAAAGCTTCAAGCTGGAGACAGGATTGTTAGAAGCAGCTTGGAAGCTACTGTAGAAAGCGGTGCCTTTTATGCCAATTCTGTTATCAGAAAGGGCCATGAGAGATATGAACTACATCTAAGAAATGACTGTTGGTGTCTCTGAGATCCCAGCCGTCAATTAAGTGCTCTTGATGCTGTTGCAAGTGCTACATATCCTTGTGTTAGTGTTTAATTGTATAGAGGGTGTGCAAGGGATGACAGTTACCTCTACCACTCAGTTAGGTTGGTGCTTTCAAGTCAATCATAATGTTTATAGATGAAGTCAGGAAAGAAGTCTGACTAGTTTGCCTGTTTATTTTAAGAATATGCAGGAGCCTAATTGTATTAAGAGTCTTTGAAGTTGTAGAGGAAGCAGAGCAATAACAATTTCAGGCATAATGCTTCCAAACTTTTCTTGTGCTCTGTTGCAAACGTTGGACCTGCATATTGTCAGTGTTAATATTTTCTGAAGAATGCAGAGAATAGGGTGTGCAATTTCATCAAATAAGCTCTTTTTCAAAGGCTGAAAGGCATTGTGAAAAAGGCTAGAATTTATCCTTAGATTTTGTAATACTCTTCACAGTGATATAACCCAATGACACCTTTACCTGATTAAACTATTCTTTTTCCCTCTATTTTCATCTGTTTCTTTAGTGTAACCTCCGTGAATACTTTTGCAGCCTCATGAGGATGTAGGGTGAAAATTTATGATTTTAGGTTGGAGTTGTCTCTGTAAAGTTAGCATAAGGAAAAGCAGATTCTCTAAGTCTATCATAGAATTGTTGAGGCTGGAAAAGACCTCTGAGACCATCAAGTCCAGCCTATGACCCAACACCACCACATGTCCCCACACCACCACATCGGCCAGACCAGGGCACTAAGTGCCACATCCAGCCTCTCCTTAAACACCTCCAGGGATGGTGACTCCAGCACTTCCCTGGGCAGTGCATCCCAATGCCTGATCACCCTCTCAGTGAGGAGGTATTTCCTGATATCTAACCTAAACCTTCCCTGAAAATTTTTTTTTTTTTAAAAAATTATCTTTTTAATTTTTTTTACAAAAGCTTGTGTCGAGGGCTGATTCTCAATAGATCACAGCAAGGGAGATGCTCTGCTACGTACGAAACCCTGACCCAGAATCAGGTCATAAATGACTGGTTGAGCACCAGGTGCCCCACAAACATCCGGTATGTGATGGGGGAGAGGCAACGCCGTGCCAGTCCACCCCTCCGGGTCCTGACCACGAGTGGCACTCCGCACTGGCCAGGCAACCAAAAGGTTCAAAAATGCCTTTGGTATCCTGTTCCTTCCCTTCGATCCCTTTTATCTTCTTTTCTGGCTGTTGCTTAATTGAGCTTTGCCTTCTTAGGGGGCTGGTTAGCTCAGTGGTTTGAGCGCGGTGCTGGCAACAGTGACCAACACTGAGGTCGCACGTTCGATTCCTGCTCGGTTCCCATGTGTTGCTTGGTCTAGTCGAGAGGTGGCGTCCCTGCCCACAACAGGGAGGTTGGACTAGATGATCCCTAAGGTCCCTTCCAGCCTAGGCCATTCTATGATTCTTTGCCCTTGTTTTTTAAAATTTTTCTTCAAGGGCCCTGAGTGATGACTTCTCCTTGTGTTGGTCCAGAGATCAGCTGTCTTCCTGGTATCTGCTTCCAGCCATGCCAGAAGCTTGGCTTCCAGCATTTCACTACCTAAGCTTCATACTATTTCTTTGGGTTTAGGATGTTGTTTGTTTTCATATGGTTCTGGACACTTAAAATGACTGCAGGAGAAGAAAGCACTTGGGACTGAGGATTTTGAGCTGAGTTCCATGAATACAGTAATCTTTGTTCAGGAGTCAAAAGACAGGCCATATGTAAGTTTGCACAGCACGAGATTAAGTGTATAAGGACTAAGAGGATGTCTCTGATGCCTTTGAATAAATTGTGGCTTCATGACTGAAGGTTATCTTGTCTTAACAACCAATTGTCTTTACAACTTGGTTTGTAACTCAGGACGTCATGGCTGGGCTTCCCACGTGGCATAGCTGAGTAAATACGGATTGCTGAGTAAATATGGAAAGTGCTAAGAAAACTCACTGTTGACATAACTACGCATCTGAGGGAGATGAAGCTTTAATACATAAAGACATCTGTCATGTACTTATGGCGAAGAAAAACTACCTATCATAGAATGATTAGAAAGTATCTG
Organism: Apaloderma vittatum; assembly: GCF_000703405.1. Taxonomy (NCBI): domain Eukaryota; kingdom Metazoa; phylum Chordata; class Aves; order Trogoniformes; family Trogonidae; genus Apaloderma; species Apaloderma vittatum. The sequence goes on along the minus strand of NW_009732532.1, from coordinate 23,005 downwards.
GGGTTATTCTATTATTTTTGAGTCAATATGTAGTTTTTCAAAGGTACTTCAGCTACTGTTAAGTTCTCATTGATTTTTTTGTAAGTTTTCACATGATTGTCACGATTGTGATACTGATAGCATTGTTATGACTTAGTCCAGAAATTGAGATACAGGTGTAGCAAAAAGACTGAAAGAACTTGCTGAACAGCACAGTTCTGGTAGCATGCAACAGTTCCCTGGAGTTAGAATTCAGATTCCCCTTTAGTTCCCACTTCTGTGTTTTCCCACTCTCCTTTTCTAGTTCACTATTCTTGAATATTTTTTCTTTCTCCAGCATTTTAGCTCTTCTTTGAAGTACTCTCTTTATAAAATAAAAATTAAAAAGTCTTCCAACAGCTTTTTTTTGTATATTCCATTTAGAATGCAGTGTGAAATAGAAATGAAGTGAGATCATAGAGCCTTTGCCTTTTACAAATACTTCAATAAATACTATTTTGTGAAAGAATGATCCTGTGATTAAATCTCAAAACTCATTTTCATATTTAGTGTTCTTGGAGTGAGGGCACTAGCTGATCCATATGATGCCCGAGAACTGGGTTCACCTTTTTTTATGTCGATGGGTCTGTGGATGTGCACATTGTTCAGGAAGATGAACCTCCTTATTCTGTGCTCTTATATGCAGGACAGATACAAGTGGTTACTTTCTGACCTTAAGTTATTAATATGAGTTACCAACTCCTGTGTGTATGTTCTTTTTAAAGACATTGTACCATACATGTCAGCTTCAGGAGAAGACAGGCTTACATCATTTAAATTCTAGTCCACTTTAACCAGCTGAGAGCCTTTGTCTGATGCCTACCTTTAAAATTCATAGATTGGTTTGGGTTGGAAGGGACTTTTAAAGGTCATCAATCGCCCTGCGGTGAGCTGGGACATCTTCAACTAGATTGGGTTGCTCAAAACCCCATTCAGCCTGTCCTTGAATGTTTCCAGGGAGGAGGCATCTACAATCTCTCTGGGCAGCCTCTTCCAGTGTTTCACCACCCTCGTCATAAAATATTTCTTCCTTATATCTAGTCTGAATCTAACTTCTTTTAGCTTAAAAACAATTACCCCTTGTCCTATCACAACAGGTCTTGCTAAAAAGTTTGCCCCTGTCTTTCTTATAGGCCTCATTTAAGGACTGGAAAGCACAGTAAGGTCTGCCAGCAGCCTTCTCTTCTCCAGGCTGAACAACCCCAACTCTTTGAGCCTTTCTTCATAGGAGAGGTGCTCCAGCCCTCTAATCATTTTCATGGCCCTCCTCTGGACCTGCTCCAACAGGTCCGTGTCCTTCTAGTGCTGAGGACTCCAGAGCTGGACACAGCACTGCAGGGAGGGTCTCACCAGAGTGGAGCAGAGGGGCAGAATCACCTCCCCACTATACACCTCTCGCATTTTGGTGTGAAGTGATACTTCCACACTAGCAATGAAAATGAAATATTTTTACTTCACTGAGTTAGTCTTTCTGTCAAGATAAATTAAGGAGAATTCATACCACAAAAAGGATTAAAGATCTTACTTTTCAAGAGGAATTCTTAGAGGGTTAGCGATGTAAGTAAAAACTCATATTTTGCATAATCACCTGCAGATTGCAAAGTGAAGTTGTACAAGTGTGATGGTCTTTCTTTTTTAATAGTCTTTATCAATGTATTGACTTCAGAAACTAGCAAAAAGTGTCAGACCTTGGAAATGACTGATTTTCGTGTGGTAAAAACATTGCTGTGCTGGCTTTAGCATAAAGCATAGTTTAATTGAAGTAGAAGAAAGATGCCAATTTTAAGAGGCACGCAGTTACTTTGATTCAGATTTCTGTACTGCATGTCTTGGGCTGCTATAAAATGATAAAAATTATTAAAATTCAGACTGATTAGAGATATTTTGAAGGCACGTGCAAATTACAGACTTTTAGTCTCTTCATTGACAGTCAGACTGTGAGGTTAGGTGAACTTAAGTCAAGTTTTCCTTAAAGCTTACCTTGAAACTTCACTGATTGTCATATCTGTGGAGTTAATTTTGGAAACACATAGCATATTTCCTGATATATTTGTAGGTGGTTGAGGGATTTTTAAAGTTTGTCCAAATTATAATAAATATGCACAGATAAGGTTGGAATAAAAGAAGTTGCTTTCAAAAAAAATAATCCCCACGTATCTCTTTTCTCTCCACATGCTCGTTCTTTGGTAAGCAGTGATGTAGCTATCCCAATTGTTTTGAGTTTTGGCTCACCCTTTATTCTCTGAGCAGAGAAGAGTTTAAATAGCTTAATGCCTTCCTTTCCATCTAAACGCTTGAAGAAAATTCAGTTATCTGTTAACTGGGCCAGAAAGGAACCAGTATGCATATGGGTGATACGGTGTAGGGGTGAACTTGTATTGTAGGGTTAATGGTTGGACTCGATGATCCCAAGGGTCTTTTCCGACCTGAATTGTTCTATGATTCTGTGATCCCGGTTGGTAGTTGACTCCTTATTCATTAAAGAACATTGTTCATTCTCCTCAAATACCTAATGCATGTCAGTTATTTCTACCGCCCTCATCAGCCTTTTTCATTTAGGTTGGTGCAGATAGTCAGAATAATGAAATAACATAAGGTGAACTGCCAATAATACTGTAACTGTCAACGTAACCTATTCCAGGAGTGACCATCTCAACTTTTTCTGGCTGTGCTTCTTTACATTAGGTGCTTACATAAAAATGCTTTCAAGGTGCAAGTATTGGCTAAATACTTAGCATTTCTGAAAACTAATTTAAAAAATCCCCAAGCATAAAACCCCTTTGCACATTGAAGTCCTTTTTTTTAGGACAAATTGTAATTTTAAAACCTTGTCAGAAGTTTTTGGTCTTCAGGATGGCTCCTTTCTTTTCTTTTTATTCTCTTCTCTCTTCCCATCCTCTCTATGTGTTTTTTCTATCCTATTGTTACAAAAGGAGAGAAATAAGGTGTTTGACCACTTTTATTCAGGAAAGCGATCAAAATATTTTTGTTGTCATTGTTTTACTAAAACTTCTTAAAAAAAGAAAAAAGAAAACATTTGTGTTCTGGGTATCTGTTACCATGCTGTCTGATATGTTGAGCTGCTAGTGGTGCTTGTTTGCTTTTTTAAAGAGAGGAAAAAGTGACTTGTGTAAATTTCTCAGGAGACTGTGATCCTTTGATTTCCAATTTATTCCAAATGAAGAACAGCTAATTAAAACAATTGTAATATTGTTTCTGCAATTATTTGTTAATTATGATTGACTTAATGAACTACTTCTGCATACTCGGTTCTCCTGGGTGTGTTTAGTAGGTTAGACAATTTGCCGAAGCAGAATTTCATCAAACACTGGAAGAACCAGTGTTACTTCAATCAAGTTGATCCTGAACCTCCACCAATCTGTGTAGCAGCAACAGTAGGCTTGAGGCTTTGCAAGGAATTCTCTTTTTCAGCAACACACTATATAGCGTTGTTAGTTTTTCTACAGCTGTCAATTTAGTTGAAATACACCTTTTTCCCACAATCCTTTTCAATCACAAAGTACTAGAACAATTAAATTTTGCTACATGACTTCTCAGCAGAAGGAAAAAGAACAATGGAGCATTGCCTGCACACGAATGACAGGAGTCAATTATTTGATGTCTTAAGGTTTATTAATAAAGAATTTGTGTGCCACAAATTGCCTTAAAAGTAACAGTGAAAGCCAAAGCATGTAACATGCTCAATGCAATGGACCAAGAAAGCTACTTTTGTAGAAGAGCTCTTGAAGGGGTTAAGGGCAGAGGACCTGAAGTTTAATAGATAAAAGACAATGGTTTGGGTAACAATTTTTAGCTGGGCAGGTAGAGACCACATTTTAGAAATAATTGCAGGAAGATGTGTTGAGGCTTAAACATAGTACAAACATGTGGAGACTAAACATGGTATGAATCTGCAGAAGTAAGAGACAACTTAATAACCAAGTTACAGAGCAAGGCATGTGAGAAAACAGTAGGTCTGTTATTTCCTGCTGTGTTTGTACGTCTGATGAAGAACTTAGCCAGTCTCAGTTTTAGTAACTTGTCTTTTTTTTAAGGATAAAAGGGGAAAAAGAGGATAAAGTGGATAGGAGGAGAAAAGGAACATGTGCAAGGAAGCTTTGTATGCAGTCTCAGACCTTTTTTCTGTGGTGAATGAACACAAGTATTCAAAAAGGGACAGTTTGAAGCAGACCACTCCCAGCAAAATTAATATATACCTGCTGAGAGTGAGTCCCTTTCTAAAACAGAAACAACACAAAGAGTTAGGCTAAAAGCTCAAAGAAGAAATGTGAAACTTTTGACTTGGCCATCCAATACTGAGGAAGTGTTTGAAATTGTTGTTTGGGAGATACTTCTATAATGAAAAATACTGATGTTTGGAAGTTTGTTGAAACAACAAAACAACATTTCTAAGATTTTAGTGTAAAAAGCTAAGAGGAATGTATCACATTCTTTAACCTTACCTGTGAAATCCTTACAGTCAGGAACAACACCAGCACATCCTTGTCACTGTACTTCTTTCATAGGTGGCCAACCCCAGATTTGCCTTCTGCAGAAGGGTTACAGAGAGGACTTTCTAATCTATCTCAAGCAAAGTAAACCGGATAAACTGAACTACCTTAGCAAATTTGACACAGCTGATTTACCCTAAGCAAATCAGAGGCCATTCTTACAAACGGCTCTGGCAGTGGAGCTGTTGAATGATACCTTCTGGTTGAGGAGCAGCGGGGTAGGTGGTAATGCTTTCTGCTGCTACAGCTATTTACTAAACAAAACTCTGACCTCTAACTTTCACATGATCCTAACAGGAGATAAATCATTCAGGATTTTTAAGTGTAGCACTCACGTTGCATTACTTCTTGACCAGTTATGTAAGTGGGGTTTTAATTAGATTAAACTGTGCTTCTCTGTACCAAACTCTATAGATCAGAAAGATGAATGGCAGACTCTCTGTTTTCATCCAAGGGAAATGACTGGTATTTGGGAATATCAAGAAAATGTTGATGGCTCATATAGTTTTCATAATCATAATATTTATTTGCTTTTTATTTATGTAGTAAAAGAGCTTAATAAGGTGTCATTTCTGATGGAGCCTGAAGTTTGGTAATTATTTTCCAAGTTAATTCAAAGCTCTTCTATGTCTGAACTATTGTAGTCTAATGTTTTTTTCTGTAACTAAATCTGAAACTGAAGGAGTGCTTTTCTGCATCCTAGTAGCTTAATAAAGCTACACATTGACTTTCCAAGCAGTCATAGTTAATTCATAGCCAGTTAATTCCATGTTCCAAATGCACATGTGTTTCCAAAATGTCATGAGCTGATATCTGGGTTCAGCCAACGTTTCATGCTCTGTGTCACTCAAGTGGTCTGGCTTCTTAACTTGATGGCTAGTTTGGTAGAAGCATCCAACAATCATTGCTTAACATGCTGACAAGTATCTAAGTGTGTGTGAGTCATCTGAAATGGGATGTATGCACATATGCAAGTATTTATTCTACAGTAATAGATTCTTTGAGATGTATTGCCTACATGGGTACTACCACCAGTATTGCTTGTCTGCTGCCATTTGACCTCTAGGAAACAATTCAAGTGCCTAAACAGAGATGTCTAGACCAATTTGGACACTCCAGATACTTTTTCTGGTCTCTTTCTACTTTTCCAGAAAGATCCAAGTTTCTATTAAGTTGTGTGTCACGTCTGTAAGACCTTGCAGTCACCTGGGATACCCAGCTGCGTCTAATATGGCCATATATGTCGGTCTTTAGCCACCTGAATCTTCTCCTTTCTTTTCACAAAATCTGCTCTTAAGCATCCTGTGTGTGACATTACTATTTAAAGTAACTACAGTTATTTGTGGAAAGTAAACATCTTTTGGAGGTTGTTAATCTTCCTAGAAAATTATTCTTAGCTAAATTCTTTTGTACATAGCTGTTCAGACTGTGTTTTTTTTAAAGATCACTTTGTAATACTTTTCAAAAGAATTTATATTGTTACTCTGTCACATTTACAACTCCCAAATAATTCACTAGGGGAAAATTAATGTAAAGAATCTTTTTTTTATTCCTTAATTTTCCCTAACCAGTATTTATAACAGAAAAGATGTAGTGAGTTGCAAGCTTGCTAAAAGACTGTGATTTTTAGTGATTGATTTTAAAACAGTTTCTTGTAAGTAATTGTATGAAATTTCAGTAACTGTTCCACAGAATTGAAAAAGTTCTGGATATAGTCTTCCATGATTACATGTACCTACATCTAGAACTGGACTGTAATTCTACAGCCAGAGGTATTTTCTTGACATTTTTAATATTTACATACTTTCTATCCTTACAGCTTTGTTGCAATTAACTAACAGAATTTTTTGTGAAAATTAAATTAGGCCATTTGGGATAGGGTGGCCTTTATTTTACACTATTTCTTAGGAAAGCACTGAATCTGTTCTCACTGGCTTGTATGTCGAATGAGGAAAGGCAAGCTATTTTTTATCACATCTTAAGTATCAGAAATATATACTTCACCAAAGGTAGGAAAGACAGAAATATATGATCAGTGCAAATGACTGAACATGTAATATGTATACTTTCTGCTTTTGCCTCATGCTTGGAGAAGTGTAATTGTTTCTTAGGCAAATCCTTCCTTCCAAACACAAGTGCTGAAATTGTGGAGCAACATCTCCTTTTAGAAACAACATTCTAAAAATCATCCATTATTTTTGCCAGTCTTTTTAGTCTTAACAATTAGTAAGTTTTGTTCACAGCTCGTGGACTTTGTCATTCCGTATTTGCATTTCATGTGTGAAATATCAGGAGTGGAACAATTAACAAGGTTTCATTAGAGCCTTCAACAAAAGGATATGGTTTCAAGAGCTCATCTGTCACATTCATATTGCTTTGCACTGATTTTGGTTATTAAGTGTCACCAGATTTTCCTCTTCTTATACTTTTCCCTGCTGTACTACATTGTCAAATTAACATGTACTTTCTAAGCACAGCCACAACCCACTCAACTGCTAGCTTTCTCCTGCTAGAAGACATTACCACAGAATTTCTCAATGCAATTATATGTGATCTTTCTGCAAAATTACATTTTGCATCAATTTCCATTCATTTCATATGATTTCTTATGAAAGATTGCATGAGTGTTACGAAGAAATGCTGGGTTTGGGAGTTTTTTTCTCTCTTTTTCCTGCATAGTATAGAGTTTAAATATTTGAGTTAGGCAATTCTATGATTCTATATGATTCTATGAGTAGAATTTTTGCTTACACATGGTGTTGAATTAGTCTGATGTTTCACCTGGGAGATATTGAACATTATTTTATCTTCCTGAAATTTGTAGTCCGTAAATGAGTTAACATGTTATTTTTCTGAAGGATTCTTATTTTGATGAGCTGGTATATGGCAGATTCTTGTGCTGTAAAATGGGATGGTTCATGAGAGGCTGTCTGTCATTAAGACGTCTAGGAACCATGCCTTATATAGTCACATAGGAAGAAATTCTCATGGAAACGGCATTATGGAGGTGGCAGCTGCAGCTCTATATCTTTGTCTAGGTTGAATTTTGCAGTTAAAGATTAACCCTTTATGTGATCTATGTAAAAATTACATTTATGCCCCTCTCAAATACAGAATATTCTCATCGAGTATCAAAACAAAATTTCTGATAATGTGCGGGAGAGTCAATGCATCTATATATGAATTAAAATTGACTCTGTACCAGATTACACTGTTATTGCTGAAATTTTGGACAAAAACTGCATATGACTATTATAAATGGTTAGAATTAGCAGTAATTGCCAACTGATATCCTTCCTCACTGAAAGCTTTTTTTCTTCATTAGAGGCTGGCAAGCAATATTCAGAAAACTCCATATAGAAATATCTTTCCCCTGAAATCTTTCTCATCTTTTGCAATTCCTCATGGGTCATTGAGAAACAGATGAGTAAAATTCTATGGTTCTATGGTAAAATGTGTACAATGAAACTATCACTACAGGTACTGATAATGAGGCAGTAAAATCCTCTAGTACGTAGTCAGGTGCAGACTGTTTGTTAAGAGATAGAATTGGCAGTAATGAAGCTAGTAAGAGCTAACACATAATCCACAGACATTTTTACTGTGATTTCTGAAGGACTGTATGGCTTTGAGAAGCCATTACTGTTGGAACCTGGGCACAGAGCCTAGAGACTGCCAACACCAACCTTGCAAAGTACCTTCTGGTGGTTACTTTAGATTTAGGAGGAAGCAGAAGGAAAAACAGCAATCTGGATGGATACTGTTGCTCCTTTTCAGTGTTGTTGCTGGTGACAGTAGAAGCCCACATTCTTCATTAGTTGCCTGGTAATTGTGTTATATCTCCCACGCAGGGCCGTGGTACCTTGCTATAACATTTACTAGAGTGAGAAAACATTGCACTGCCTCATCGGAGATACCTGCGGCAAACATGCTGCCATCAAAGAGCTGGAGCTTGGTCAGAGCACCATGTTGTTTGCTCTGTGAAATAATGCCTTCCTGAAAATTGCTACTTCAGTTTTTAAATACTATGAATTTTCTGTCTTGTGCCTTTTTCTTGCTGACCATGCCATTTTATGTTGTCACTTTGGCAATACAACCAATATCATCACTACTGAAGGTATTCTAGTGTGTCCAAAGCAATCTTTATCATGCTTACCTTCCTTTTTTCACTTACCTTCCTTCTATGAGACAGTACTCTCCAAATATTAGTCATCTGTGACCGTTAGTTCTATCAATCAACTGAGTGTGTTGAAAATGGAGATGTGAATGCATTTTTGGGCAGATATTACACATGTGCAGAGTGTGCTGCTAAAAACACGATCAAACTAGGTTAAATGAAAACAGAAATTGAATAGATTAATAGTACAGGTGGCACAATACAGTTGTTACCATAGCTATAGAACAAATTTCTTTTGGATTTTTATTTTACATTAGAAAGTTGTGCCATGGCAACAGCAATGCCTGTTAAAGATGTAACTCTGTCATTATACTTTATCTCTTACAGCTCTTTTAGTTACTATTTTTAACAGCTATTATTCTTCTGAATGTACTTTAGTTTTGACCATGTAATCCCTTGCGATACAAATGTGAATAAGGTGGTTTCCAACATCACATTTGTGCAAAATCCGCTGTGATTTTCTTAATGCGCTTTGCAGTCTTGAAGTCAAATTCAGAAAATAGATATGTGAGTTTGATGAAGCATCTGTAAATTGTAACTCTCAAATACTGAAAGTGAGAAATGGCATTCGACAGAGTTCTCTATATGTACCACAAGCAACTGTGCTGGGGTGCACCAGCGTGTAAATTAATAGCTGACTGAATTGCAGTCTGCTGCCTAAATGCCTGTTTGATTGTATATAAACTGGTGATAATGACAATATGTATCTGTGGCTTTGAGATTATGGCAGAACTGAATTTATTTGTAGTTCCAAATGTAAACGTTTTCCATGCAACACAGATATGGCAGCATCACAGTGATTTTGAGAACTAATCCACTCAGATGGGCAGGCTGTGTGTAAACTTGTAATAAGACTAAAGATTTGTAGAAATGACAGATGTTTTGGTATTTAGGATAGTATTTACAGGTAAAAAGATAAGGTGGCAAGAAAAGCAGTATCTGATGAAGACCTCTTTATGTTGGCAAAACAAACACAAAAATAAATATTCTTGCAAAAAAAAAGTCATGAGCAGAAATCTTCTCTCCATTGGGATTCAATCCAAGAGGTTGAACTTCTCAATCTATTTTCTCTCCCAGATATCCCCATGCTCTTCTTAAAGTCCGTTCTCAGAAAACTTACTCCAAAGCCCATGAGAAAGCAAAAATTGATATTGTTAACTTACTGTTCACTGAGTATAGACCAATGCAATGTAGTTGCATATCATGTCATTTCTCAGTGCTAGTTAGGGGATAGAACTCAACAGGAATGGAGACTGAATTTCTTAGATATATCAGTAGTTTTTAGATTAATTCTAACCACAAAGGATATTGATCGTCAGTACAGACATGTTAGTGAAAGGATTTTTTTTCAATGCTCAGCTGTATTCAAAAGAACAAGTATAGTCTTGGTATGTTTAAAAACAAGAGAGAAAGGAATACATAAAATACCACATTTTGTGCATCACTGCTAAGCCGCAGAAGAAATACTGATTTCAGTATCACTTGTCTTAAAATTTATGGCAGAAATATCCAACAATAAAAAGACACCGATCTCAGATATGGGCAATTATTAAAAGCTAAAGAAGGATTTATTTTAAGTAAAAAGTTGCCTATTTTAGCAAGGATACAGAAGTAATTTATTATCCTGTTTAGAGTTTTTCATACTTTAAGTTCTTGAGACTGAAATCCTGGCATTCATACAAGCAATGGAGACATGTAGTTGCAGTTTGAAGAGAATTATTTAGTATCACATGCTTAAGGTCTTAGGCCAACAAATACTGACTTGGAATAAGAAAGAAAAGCATACTCTGGCAAATAATTTTATGACTATTGCATGAATTATTTTTTCCTTCTATGATTTTTTTAGAACAATACAGTGAGTGATAGGCTACTATACTGTGTAGAGCAGTGGTGTAGTTCATCTCTGTATTCCTGTCATTCTATGAACATAAAAGTATTAAGCAATAACTGCATCAGGAAACTAAAAGAATAAGAATACAAATCTGTATTAAAAGAGCATTAGATTTCGTGGTTATCAATACAAAAGTCAAAAGATTCGGAATTATAATTGGATCCTTAAAGTGTTTGTTGGAAGGGACATCTGGAAGTCATCTAGTCCATCTTCTTGTTTGGAGCAGGACTGTCATCATCAGATCAGATATGACTTTTCCTATCCAGGTCTGGAAATCTTCCAAGTATGGAGAAGCCACCTCTCTGGATTACTTGTTCTAGGGCAGCAGTGCATCATGCCATACTACTTGTTTCTTAACCTTTATCATGACCACATACATTTGTTTTCTGACAACCTCAGTCTTTTTCAGTGCCCAGTAATAGATACAGTTTGCGTTGCCCAAAATCCTGAGTAGAAGATGGCATAGTCATTAGAACTTTGCTTCCTTTGTCATATAATTGACAAAACTCTTAGTTAAAGCAAAAGGTATCCAAGAAAAGAACTGTCAGCTGAGGCAGCTGAATGCTGCACAGACAATGCTCTATCTCTGCCAGAGCTTTTGTTATGCTGATCAAGACAGACCAAACTTTGTTGAAGTAGTCATTAAAAGCATTCTTTGTTTTTCTGAATGCAGAATTTAAGACGTTAGGGGTCTGACTTTATAGAGTTATTAAAGTCAGTAGCAACTGTGCTTTGAAAATATTCTGTTATACAATGTTAAGTACCCTGAACAAAGCAAATCTTAAAGAATTTTAAATTGGATCCCCAAAATCTGTAGACATTTTCAGCATTATCATCTCCCTGTGCCTTTTCTTCCATTTATCAAATTATCACATTGTAGCCTCACTCTGTAAAGACAGATGAGTTCACGTTTGTAAACTCCTTAGATAATGAGCATCACAAACAATCTGAGGAGCTGCTGAATAACTTGATACTCAAAGAAGAATTTGAATGCTGTGAAGCAAATAGGACTACTCTTTTTTAATAAGGAGAATATAAGCTATTGCAGAGCCTCTTCATGGAGCAAACTTTATCTGAAAGCTATTTTTTTTAAATCATCATATAAAAATAAAATATAGTGCTGCTAATGCTTAAGAAAAGTAAAGGCTGCACAGGCAACCTTCATTTTCATCTTTCCTGGTGTCCTTAAAATGTTTGTGTGGCTATTTTCATACCTACACTTCGTAAGGTGTGAGGGATACCCATCCAATAACTTCATAAAGATGAAAGTTATACCTATAGTAGAATATATATGCTTATATATGCACAGTACAATAACTGCACTGAAAGATCAAGCTGAAAAAGTTCATGCAGTATACTTAGAATCTTTGAATATATTTCAAGGTGCTGCCACCTCAACTAACAAAATAACCAGAGGTCATGTTTTGATATACTGTCACTGCACCACTGCCTCAAAGTAAGACACACACACATTCTAGTGGTCACTACATATATTTACTGACCACAGAGGAATGGGAGTTCTCAGAAACAACATCTTTTGTTTAAGTAGTAAATTGAACAAAATCTGGTCATGAAATGACATTGATGCTCGACAGTCTTACAGTTTAACTGTGTTGTGGGTTTTGACAAGGTGAGTGAATAGTACCTATCCAGACAGTATCCAGACATAGCACAAGTTTTAGCTGAGGGCACAGACCATTCCTAGGAATTGTCTGAATAGTCCAGCTTATGTCTTGAGAAGGAGGAGGGTTTAGCTTAAAGGACATGAGCCTAGTAATCCCTTTAGATCCTAATAGTTGTTGTCCAAGTTTATTTAGCAGTGTAGATGTAGTGAAGTGTGCGAAGATTAGTGAAGATAATATAGATATTAGTGAAATCCTTGCAATCCAGGTGTCTGTAAGCTTTTCTTTTTCTTCATTTACTATTCTTTCTTATTTTGACCTGACAAAAACTTTTATCTCTTAAATGAGTTCAGTAGACATCTGTAAGACACATCTCTGGAACAGCCGAATAGGATTTGGTTCATGACTAAGACACCTAAATGTAGGTATTTGAAGGCAAACAGGATGCTGCCTCCCATTATAAGTCATTGGCAGTCTAGTCAATACAGTTAGCAGAGAACAGGCAGTGATTCAGCTGACCAGCCACAACACACAGTGAGTGGTATCACACTCTAGGATCCACTGACTTTATCAGTCTGATTTCTGGCTATAGTGATAGGTTACCTACTTCTTACCTATGTAGATATGTAAAAATGAGATGTCTTAATCTGGAGCGGAATCCCAGCAACTGAGTTTTTCATGTAAGGGAAAACCACCAAACCCAATCATTATTCACATAATTTATTTTCATTTTAAGGTCACCTTCAAAATTGCAGGCATACAATTAATTCTGCAACTTTCAGAAATCAAAGAATGTGAGAATGTCCCATGTCTTCCCTTTCTTGCTTTTTTCCCCAAAACCAAATTCTCTAGCATTATTGTTTCCGTAAACTCTACCATGTCCCACATTCAACCTTTCACCACAACACCCCAAATCTTATTAGTGGTGAAATGTCTTAATGTATATAGTCTAGTCAATTGTTTCCCGAAGAACAGAAGCATATTTTCTTAGGTTACTCACCTAACCTTGATTAGAATTTTACCATGATATTTTAACAAATAAGAAAAAACATGTATTTTTAGATTTTGAAGCTGCTCACTAGTAAAAGAGGTGATGTTTTGAAGTACACACCAAAATCTTTCTTCTATCATTCATATAATCAAATACTGGTTCCTTTTCGAAGTGATATTTTGAGGTTTGTGGGTTTTTTTACAAGTAGGTATTTTAGCAAATAGGAGGAAACTGCTTGATTTCTTTGCAAATTGTGAGACGATGTCATGTTTTGTTCCTTCTGGTAGCCAAGACTTAAGATGACACAGCACAAGTAGAAAAAGCTCTTTTTTTTTTCCTAGTCCTTACAGCAACAGGCTTAAAAAAGAGCCATACATTTTCAATAATCCCCTCTGAACAGTGCCAAAAAAAGTATTTTCCTGTAGTTCCTTTTTTTGTGGGGGGGCTAAATTGCATATAAAAAATGTTTCAGAAAAACTTGATTTCCTATTTGTTTGTGGTTTTTTCCAATAGTTGCTGTTATTTTTAATCTGCTCTGAACAGCTCCCATCAATAAAAACAACACTCAGATCTATTCTTTAGAGACTGTCAGTAAAAAGGCATCATGGCGTAAATTCACAATTATTATAATGACTATAAAAAGAAAAATTGCTAACAATACTCCTGACAATATTGGGTCTTCATGTGTTTTACTACCTACAAACTAGCTAGCTAATTCACCATGCCAGACTGTCTAATTTGTACACCTTTCAACTCAGTAACAAATTAAAAGAGACACCATCAAGTTGATGGAATAACAATGACCTATTTTATTTTTTAAATTCCTTTTGTTTCCTGGAATTTATGTGTAGCACTGGGTGCCAGGATAAAACAGAGAGAATTGTTTTTTAAGAGACTAATAAATCAATTCATGGCCTAAGTACTTTTTGTTTCTGTACATAAGAAAGGACCAGCAGCATGCCAAAGTCGTTTTGCAGAGAGTAAGGATTTAGTTGTTTGTGGTATTTTATCCCCATTTTTTCACAAGGTACTCTGTCATTTCAGAGCGTCTTTGCCAGGGAGAAGCATCTACTGAAAGTGAGCTTCCTGAAGGACACCCCGCTGAACAGTTTGCAGGTTTACTTCACGGATCATCACCTGCGTGTGACCCACCTGAGAATCCCCTCCAGCTGTACAGCAAAGCAAACCCAGGCAGAGGTCCACTAGAGAAAAGCGTTTTGAACAAGAGCACGGTGCCGCCAATACAGCTACGGAAGGAAAGCAACACTGATCCTCCTGTTAAGAAAAAAAAGCCGCCAGTCGTAAACAGAACCATTTTTCATACCAAAACTAAACCAGTAGAAAATCATACGTTGGTTGGGACGTCAGCAAGGATAAGTGACCAATGGGTTGTTACCACTGGGGGGTTTGTGGAGCGAGCCTGCACGCTTGGGAGGATACGATCTTTACCAAAGACTTTGCTAGAAATGCATATGTGCAAAAATGTGTCGAAATCTGATTCTAATCTTATCACCCATCCGCCAAATGACAAAAAAGCAAGAAGCAACTGGAGTGAACCCACACCAAACCAACAGTGCTCCAAGGGGAATTCGGAGAGAACACCTTCCTTCACATCGGAATGGGAAGAAGTAAGTTCTGTTCATTTTTAAGTACAAGCGAATATGTGATGTTGTGAAAATGCTTTTGTTTTCAGTTTGAGAAGAAGTAAAAAGTGAATCTTCCACACTCCAAATCCTCAGAGAGTGTGTCATTGTGCATTGCAGAAATGCAGTGCATTTCTGTTCAAAATGCTGCACACTTAACGAAGTCTATTATTTCCATAGTGAATTAAGTTAACAAGAAATAATTCTAGAGTTTATTGTGACGTTGGAATTATTTTCTGCTAAGGCCCTCACCACTGACACTAAAAAATTTGGTAAAATTCTTTGTATCTATGGCCATTATTTCCATATTTGCTAATTATTTCCCACCATGGCAATGCCCCACCGAAAAAGACAAGAGAAAATGGCAGGAATGGAGACTCTAAAGTTTTTAGGTCATTTATGCATTCTACAAACCCTCCCTATACAGCATATACTCTAATCGGTGGGTAGCCTGTGAAAAGAATGCTGTCATACACCTGACTTTTTATGTGAGGTGGGAGTACACTTATAGCGACAATGAATTCAGTACTAGTAAAAGAAATGTCCACACTGAGTTTGCAGTGCACAAGCTTGCTCATTCAAGAGACTTTATTTTAGTTTTAGAACTAGATGTAAAATAATTTCTAGAGGCCTTATTTTAATTTTTTCCCCTGTGCTAAATTTCAAAAAGGTAAATGATAATCACAAAATTTCTGGTCTTACTGAGGTAAATTAAGAGTGGAAAATATTTAGATTTTTACTGCTCTTATAGAGAAACAAACATTTCTCTTAGAATTACTGCTATGGGGAAATATATATACCTCCAGACTGCTATTTTATTTCAGAAACAACCCAGAGCTTGTTTTTTTGCTAGGTTATTTTTCTAGAAAAATGTTTCCAGCTCATCTAAATGTCTGATTTGATAAGGCATCTGAAAGTAATTTTTGTTGCAAAGGAGATACTTCCTCAGTTAAAAGGTACTTAGGATCAGGGTTTGATCTTAATAAATGGATACATTGTTACGAAAAACTGGTATGAGTCAGGTCCAAGTTTGTCTTTTTAAGGGGCCATCAAGGTCTTATTGTTCTTACGCGTAAGAAAAACATAGTCTATATCAAATAAGTTATGAATTCTAAATCTGCAGATTCTGACATAATTCAAATATTTTTTCCTGTCACCAGTGACTAATATGTAACTTTGTAAAAGAAGACAATTTTCCTAATAGTCCTAATATGAAGTTCACTGTGTCTGCTGCCTTAGACAACACCAATGCTTTGATTCTCTTTTTTGTTTTATCCTCTTCTTACAGAAAAATAAAATAGGTGTAGTAGTGTTGACATAGTAAGTTCAATGTAATTTAGAAAGGTGCAAGGGAGTTTTGGGATCACTGTAGTGTCATTTCAATATCATTCTGCGACATGGGGATGTGGCTGTTTCATACCTATTCAGTGGCCTCAAGGCAGGTGAAAGAAAGGGAGACAGGAAATTCTCTGGAAATCTTAATTGAGCAATTGCTTTAGTACTTTATAACACAAAAAGCAATATTCTTCTGCATTAATATTGCTGCTAAAATAGACCTCTACTGATTATACCTAGATGACCAGTCATCAGTGTGAAAGGAACCGTACTGCAGAAAAAAATGCTAGTCTCAAGCTTTAGCTTTTGCTAGAGGACAGATGCTCTGAAATAAAAACTGGAGAAACTGTCTACTTTTAGTTTTTGGGTTTTGCAATCTTGATTGTTATTTTCCTAATGAGAGTAATCATGCCATAAAATTATGCATGAAGAACGAAAAGAAAATAACAAAGATGAGGCCCATCAGTTGTTTTCACTGTTCTCTCTTTTGTAGATTGATAAGATCATGAGTTCAATAGATGCTGGAATTAATACTGGACTGGGGGAGATGAATGATCACAGTACAAGTAAGGAAAACCAACTAACTATTGCTTAATTTTGACTTAACTGTCTATAGGGAAACTATGGCTAAGATATTGCTAAGTAACCCACTGTGCTGAAATCGTTTGTAGGTATTCGAATAACTGTGAACAGAATCAATGTTGTTTATTGTTAGAGATGCATTAGGCTCTGTATCCTGGAGCTGTTACTTTAAATAGCATATTGGAGTCATTAATGTTGTTTTGAAATCTTACCAGAAAAAATATTCCATTAACGTCTTTGTACTGAAGCCTTTCTACTAGTGGGATGTTTTCCAATCTTTTTCAGCTGAATTTTTGTTTGGAATGATGGGACCCTGCGTATATCCAACAGCTGCTGACAGTTCTTAAAGCGTTATATTATCTAATGCTGTTTCGAGCAAATATTTGGCACAGAGCTGAAAATGTTGCTGACAGTCAGTGACTGGTGTTAGCAATGATGGGAAGATTTGCAAACCTTCCCTACTGCAGTGAATTCTAAGAGCTCTGTCATGACTGGCCTGTTGGTGTGGCAGCATAAACCTGTGCAACTGTGCTGATAAGAATTTTGAAAGTATTTTGCTATGTCTTAGTCCTAACACATGGAAGGAAAACTGAATTGTATGTCTGGATAATTTACTCCTGAGTCAAAGCTATGTTAGCTCACCAGTACTGGTAAATCCTTGCTAGCAATTGCATGTAGTTACTTGGGTTTATGTTTTGGGCAGGAGACTATGTACCTTATTTTTTAATTTTTTTTTTTAAAAAGTATTTCAACAACTATTTCATGGAGCATTATACCTGTGTAGGGTGAAACTGTGTCTTATAAATTAAATAGAGTTGACACATCTATATAATAGTAGCTGGGCAGTGAGAAAAGAATTTAGGAAAAATAGAAAATAACTGATTTGAATACAAGTATAATTGCAGATAAACCAAGAAGATTTCAATTCCTTTTTTTTCTAAAAGAGTAAGGAGCAATATCATGAAAAATTCTAGGCATGTTGTCCCAGAAGGCTATTTTTTCTTTCTGAAACTTGCCGTGTTGGAAGGGAGAATTATTCATAGAGAAAGTCTAGGTTAGGTAATAGTTACTAATTTCTGAAGGTATTATCAGTAATTCAGGAATTGCTGCTTATTATTTTTTATCATGGTAGTTATATTGGGTCTGGCTGAGATGGAGTTCCGGCATGGCATTCTCCACATACCGCCGCATCCTGGATGTTCTCACCACCCTCAATCCGCTCAGTTGGCAGGCAGTGCTCTTCCTCGCTCACCACGGGACTCTGGGCAAGCGCGCTGCTCTGGTGCCTTTCTCCCCTGTTTTCCTCACCGACTGAGTTCCTTTACTTTCCTCTCACCTTCCCCTCCTCCTAACAGAAAAACTCCCCAACATGAAGACACCCCCCCACCTCCCCCTCCCCCCAACAAAAAAAAAAAAAAAAAAGCAGCTCCCCCCCACAAAAAAAAACACAACAAAGAGAGATACAGAAATAGAGAAAGAGAAAAGAGCAAGAGGAAGGGGTTCAATAGGTTCCCCTCTTAAATACCTTGATCATGGGGGTGCTGACTGGCCTGGCCCTGGCCAGAGACAGGTCCGACTTTTACCTGGGGTTGGGGGACACTCTCGAAGTTTTGCAAAAGTCATCCTCCACAGCCCCCTGCCAAAAACTCCACCAGGCTCAAACCCATGATGCCTTCCTATCACTGACTACTGCTTTTCTTTTTCTACTTTTTTCTTTTAAGATCGGAAAATATCTCGCAACTCTTGTCATCAACTACTTTATGGCTTCTGTTGATCACATTATTTTTCTTGGCATGGAAACGTGGCATTTGGTTCTTCAGCTCTTTCAGTTGACAGGAGATGCACTCTTTTCTTCGTTTTTTCTTTTCCTAGAGGGAACTCCAAGTCCCAACTTTTCTATTTGGTGTGCAGTTTCCTGCAAATCAACGTTTTTTCTTTTCTATCAACACCTTAATGATCTTTAGCTGATTTATAATGATAATCTGGTTTTGCTTTTAATGAAGAAATCAAGATATGTACAATTAATCAAAACAGAACTACTTTTCCTTAGATTTAATAATTTTTGTCATATATGCACACTGCAATAAATTTCTACTGTAGAGATGGCTATATGCAACTTCACATGTATGTTTTCCACTTTTCATTCTTTTTCATGCCTTTTCCAGGTTCAGTTAAACACAGTTTAGGCAGCAAAGGAAAGGGAATTATTTTAATACCAAGTGCATTAAATGCATGATTTCAAACATGATATGCTTAATGTATAGTCTTATTTTTATTAACAAAGTAGTAGATTTATCTAGCAGAAAATGAGTCAGTATTTCTCACTATTAGCAAACTGAGTAACCAATCAAGTGGAGTCTTATTACAGTGATATATATGTATCCACACATTTTACTTGACTTAAATTTTAGCTTGTGTAAATTACCATTTATTAACTAATACAAAACAATATGCAGCTTTTTCTCACTGATGATATAAACTACGAGATTTTTGTAGATCTTTGGCCCCAATAAAGGAGTTGCTTTGAAATTTTCTGCAGCAAATAACACCTTTTTTTTTGCTTGTGCTTCTTCTATTTAAGCTTCTATATTTTTTTGGCAAGAAATATTCCTCAGAGATGCCTCATATAGCCCCTGTCTAGTTGCTTACGGATGCTGCCATTGTCTGGATCACTGTTTTACTTCAGGTTTTGTCTACTCAAGTGTTGTGGTGCTGAGGACCTAAATTCTGGCTCAGAATTTCCTGGCTCTGTGCTAAGCATAAGACAGCCAAATGTAAAGATCTGGCCTATGCTTAGGAATAAAAATTCAGTAGTATGGTATCAGGTAATAAAATTTTGAAACACTTCATCAGTTTATATTTAAATATATATGTTTTGTTACTTTTCCTTGAGTATATTGGTAAAAATATTATCTAGTAAAGATCAAAAATAATGTACTTACTGTTCTGAGAGTACAAAGAGGTTTCTCTTAGTGTTGAGCTGAAACCATCTAGATTATTCAGGAAACTTCACTTTGCTTGTCTAATAACTTTTTACCAAACAGTAAAATTTCTGATAGTACTGAAGAGCAAATGTAGCCTGATATGGAATGCTTCATTTTAGTGTTTAGTTCTGTACTTCATTTTTTTTATGAACTGTTAGCAAAACAAAAAATATCTTAAATTCAAGCACAAATACTCTTAATCTACAAGGCCTGAAAAGCTTTTTATACCACTTAGTATCTCATTTGCAGTGAAAAATAATTGAGGGGAAATATGTCATACACAGATAATTCAATAGCTATATTTAAAATTAGACAATGATGACATCTTGTGATGAAGTCCTTGAATGGATTTACAGGAACTTTGGCCTACTGGTGAAATATGGAAAGACTTCTGGTAGATCTCCAGGGGAGTTTCTTAAGGAGCAATTAGAGCAGCAGTGAAAGAAGAGAATGAAAACTGGTGGAGTATGGTCATGAGGAGTCCATCCACGACATATATTCAGGAACAAAAAAAATAAATAGATCGTTCAGTTTGGTAGCAGTACAGGTTCTGGAGGAGTAAACTTGAAACTACAGAGAGGAAGATGGCTGCTGATGTCCTCTGAGGGCGTGTAACATTCAGCATCTGAACAGCTTACCACTCAAATCAAAAGCAGGAGTGCTGACCAAGGAGCAAGAACTAATCTCAAAAATAACAGACAAAAAAAAAACCTCACTAGCCCAAGGAGTACAAAGTCTGTACTACCAAGAGGAAATAAAAGATGGTGCTGGCTAATAACCTTCTGCTCAAGGTGATGTGGAGACACCTGCACCACCTGACACTTGCATTATGGCTTGTGTGTTTCTTCACAAAAGTCTAAATTTCTCAAGTTCCAGAGGATTTTACCAATCACTGGCATGCTATAAAGAATGTCAGTTGTACTACCAAGAATGATCTTACGCAAATCAAAAGTGCTTATAAGGCTCAGTGGCAATGGATAAAGAAGTTTAAGATTAAAGAGATGTTATTGTCTCTCCTCTCACGTCCAAGTCAAGCATCAATCACATACAAACTAAATATAACTATATGGCTTCTATTCTGAGAGAAAGTAACTTTAAATCAAGAACCATGTGACAACAACAAAAATCTTCATCTTAAATAATGCAAATTGGGCATAGGTCTAGCTCCTGAGAGGGATAGGATTATTTAAAACAAGGATAGAGTCGTGACTTCTTAGACAAAGAGTCATGGGTCAGTTTGCCAGGTATCTTAGCTGTTTGTATGCTAATGGTAAAAGAAAGAGGAATAGAGAAGAATTAACAGAGGAATTAATGAGCAATAGACAAGAATTTATTGAAGATTATGACACAATTGCTATTGCAGAGAAGTTATATATTACAGTAATAGTCTAGTCATATAAAGGATATATCTTCTTCAGTAAGAAAGGAAGGAGAGAGAATATGTTTGCTTGTACTTTAAAAATATAATAGTTGCTTTGAGATCTTGAAAATAGTATTAGAACAGTTAAATATCTGTTGCTATCCAGGAAAGCAGAAAAGAACCTGGTTGTTCTTGGTACATATCCAAAGCCATTGGACTTAATAGTAATGAGAGATTTTAGTTACCACAGCGCTTGCTGGGAAAGAAATTACATTGACAGACTGCCCAGACAAAAAGAAAAAAACCTCAAGAAGGTAGATGTCAATAAATTCAAATAATTTATTTTTAAAAGTCTCTAGGGTACAAGTTAAAAGAGGTGGTGGATTTGCTCTTCATGTGAAAGAGCAACTCAAATGTATTGAGATCTATCCAGGGGCAGATGAGGAGCAAGTCGAGAGTTTGTGGGTAAGAATGAAGGGGCAGGCTAGCGTAGGTGATACTGTGGTGGTGTCTATTACAGATTGCCTGATTAGGAGGAGAAAGTTGATGAGGCCTTTTACAGGCAGCTGTCAGTAGCCTCTCAGTCACAGGCCCTGGTTCTCATGGGGGATTTCAACTACTCAGATATTTGCTGGAAGGACTACATAGCCAGCCATCCTCAGTCCAGGAGGTTCCTCCAGTGCATTGATGATAATTTCTTGATGCAAATGGTGAATGAGCTGATCAGGACACGAGCGGTGCTGGACCTTGTGCTCACGAAGAAGGAAGGTCTGGTTGAAGCAGTGAAGGTTGATGGCAATGTTGGCTGCAGCGACCGTGAGATGGTAGAGTTCAGGATCTTGTGCAGTAGAAACAGAATATCAAGCAGGATTGCTACTCTGGACTTCAGCAGGGCCAACTTTGGGCGTTTCAAACAATTGCTAGGGGAAACACCATGGGACTGGGAACGGGAAGGTAAAGGGACCCAAGAGAGTTGGTCAGTATAAAGGACCACTTCTTCCAGGCTCAGGATCAGTGCATTCCAACAGGTAGGAAATCAAGAAAGAGATCCAGGAGACCTGCATGATTAACCAGGGATTTGCTGGACAGACTCAGGCGAAAGGGGAGGGTGTGTGAATTGTGGAAGGAAGGGCTGTCCACTTGGGTGGAGTATAGGACTGCTGTCAGAGAATGTAGGGAGGCAATTAGAAAAGCTAAGGCCTCTTTGGAATTAGAACTTGTGAGGGAGGTCAAGGACAACAGAAAGGACTTCTTCAAATACATTGCCGGCAAAACTGACACTAGAGGCAATGTAGGCCCTCTGGTGAATGAAGTGGGTTCCCTGGAGACAGAGGACAGAAAGAAGGCAGAGATGCTGAATGCCTTCTTTGCCTCTGTCTACTCTGTTGGAGACTGTCCTCATGTGCCTCAGTTCCCTGAGGCCCCAGAGGAAGTCAAGATAAAGGAGGAGTTGCCTTGGTTGAGGTGGACTTGGTTAGGGATCAGTTTGAACACTTGAACATCCATAAATCCATGGGCCTTGATGGTGGGGCCCTGATGGGATGCACCTGTGCGTGCTGAGCGAGCTGGCAGAAATCATTGCTAGGCCACTCTCCATCATCTTTGGTAAGTCATGGGCAGCAGGAGAGGTGCCTGAGGACTGGAGGAAAGCGAATGTCACTCCAGTCTTCAAAAAGGGCAGGAAGGAGGACCCGGGTAGCTACAGACCTGTCAGCCTCACCTCCATCCCTGGAAAGGTGATGGAACAACTTATCCTTGGCACTATCTCTAGGCATATCAAGGATAAGAAGGTTATTAGGAGCAGTCAGCATGGCTTTGCCAAGGGGAAGTCATGTTTGACAAACCTAATAGCCTTTTATGAAGACGCAACCAGGTGGATGGATGGTGGCCA
>NW_009732531.1:117987-127087 GCF_000703405.1 Apaloderma vittatum | reverse complement strand
GTGGAAAACAAACGGGCGCCCAAGGCGGGAGCAGCCGGGAGCACGGCAGGAGAGCCCCGTGGCAGCACCTTGCTTGGGACCTGCTGGCGTGTCCTTGCCCAGCACGCATCCCCCAGGGTGCTCTGAAGGGAGATGTGCTGTATGAACTGTTTGTGCTTTCTAGGACAGGCTGTTGGGCTCCTTTTGGGTTTATCGGTTATTTGGGGTGTTCACAACCGGGCTGGGAGCATCTGAGTTCATGCAAGGATACAGGTTTTCACTAAAGCAGATTAGGCAGAAGCAACAAGAATGGGAGATAGATACGCAATAAATAAAATTATATATATATTTTTAAGAGCTGTTAAAGTGTGTTAGACTCTGGAAATCCCAGACTGAGTGGGATGTCCCCAGGACAGGAAATATGTGCAGCATCAGGGACAGATCGTGTGCATCTCGAGACCCTTTGCTCTTATGGGAAGCACTTCCTCGTGTGAGTGATCTTCCAGGAGAGTCACTGGTAAGCCTCAGAGAGGGGAGGAGACAGTAACAAAAGCCTCATGTTAGCTCTGAGAGAATTGTGACTTTAAAGAAGATAAACCAAGAACTTTACTAGTAAACCCGGTATATTACTTTGAAGAGTTTTATGCTTCCCCCTCCCTTTTATAGATCAACTTTGTTTCTTTTCTAACACTGCTGCAGCGTTTTGGGCTGTTGCATGGGAATTTTTGCTGGAGCAGGAGCAGCTCAGCTCAGCGAGGTGCCGGGCTCAGCCCTCTGCCCTTGGGGCGGATGAACTGGGCATGAGGATTTCCTTCAGCGCCTCTTCTGTAGGTGGATGAAAACATGCCTTGGGAACTGGTGATCTTGAGCCAAACTAAGTGGTGATGGGCAGAGCCTGCAAGGTCTTGAGCAGGGTGGTCACAGGGTTCTGGTTTTGGGAAGATGAAGCATTGTCACGGTGCTGGTGGCAGCTTGCACCTCCCAGCTGTTGAGTGACAGGGGACCAGCCAAGCTGTCTGCTCCTGCAGAGACACACGATCTTGCAGGTGGATGCATGTTTTGGCAAAACTGTGTTGGTTTTCAAGCCACGAAGCGGATCTAAGGGTTTCATATTTTCAAGGGACTGGGATTGTGGAGCTGGCTGGAATGGGGATGAGCAGTGCAGGAGGAGGCTGGGCATGCACTCTGCAGACTCCCTCAGAAAGGGTGGATTTTTCTGCGCAAAGTTGCAGGATGTGAAGTGTGTGTTGCTCTGAGGTTTGCTGACCTGTCCTGTCCATGCCAGACTGGTCTGTGCTGGGAGCTGATGTTCCCAGCGAGGTATTCCTGCATCGCCTGCCCCTGCTCACCTCTGCCCGTGACCATGATTCACGAGTATCTTGCTGCATAGGTCACCTCTTGTTTGTGAAACCAACTGGAGGTGCAGTTTCAATAATAATAATAATAATAATAATCATCATCATCATCACCATCATTGTCATCATCTAGGATCTTGCCCAAATGTGGGTCATCCTGCCCTCTGGGTTTTCACATTACGGTGATGAGGGCTGGGTGCTGGATGGCATTGCAGATTTGTTACCTAACTTTAACCCCTTCTCGTGCACCAGTACATCAGGGATGCTCACGCTGACGGGGTTAGAACATTTTCAAGGAGCTGCCCAGCTTTAACCGCTGCCGTTTCCCACCTGCTTTGCCTGGCACCTCCCTGCATGATGCAAGCAGCGTCTTCCCTGATGAGAACCGAGTCTGAGAAACAGCAAACTTGGGCAAATGTCCTGAGCTAGCGGTGGCTAAACCTGTTCCTTGCAATGGCTGTGGCTGGGAGGCTGCTGAAGGAGGAGTGATGCTGCCGAGATAAAGCAGCCCTGGCTGGGAAAGGGCGAGCAGGGATGGACAGAAATTTTGTTCATCCCTTGCTGGAAGGTTTTGCGACCTTGGGTGCACGTCACCAAGCTTAACACATGTGGAGGAACACTTAAACAATTTTTTTTTTTCCTTAGAGATAACACAGGTTAGAGGTAAATTTTCCTTGTATCGACAGCTCAGTTAGCTCAGGAAGGCTAATGAGGAAGCTTTAATGAAACTACAGTATCTGCTTGGGAGTGGGTTTCTTTATCCGGGTTGTCACAAGAAGTGTTTCTAATTAGAGATTTAATTCCAGATTTTTGTCTCCTCCCCTCCTCCTTCCCTCTTAATTATATTTGCTAACATGTTTAACAGCTTTCCCTTCAGAAAAGAACAATTTATTCAAAGGTCATAAATAGATTCTGGCATTAATTACTCCAGGAGCCACACTGGGCTGCACTGGAGAGAGTAACTCCGTGGGGAATGCTAAACCTTTTGCAGTTGAATTTGTGTGTGCTTGAAACGACTCTGTTTGCACACACACCCCAAACAAAGACAGACACCCCTACAAAAAAATAAACGGTTACTGCATACACATTTGTGCTCAAGTTTTTAAAACCCATGAGGGTCTTGTAGCTTATTTCCCTGAGTTTTTGGAACAAGCCTGTAAATCACATGATCTATCAATTTCACTGCCTTTTTTTAAAAAATTTTTTTACATCATTGACTTTTTTTATCAATGAGTTTTCAATCTTGACATTTCTATTGATCATTTGGGGTGTTGCAGTGGAGAAGCAAAGCCTGGTCCACCTTGATGAGCTGCCAGGGACCACCACACCAGAGGAGGGGACTAAATAATTCCCCTCACTGTGAAACACCCCCCACCAAACCCTCAGCCTGGCACCCAGGTTAATGGATTTTGTAACCTCCAGATTTTGGAGCGGCTGTAACATCTGTTCCAAGTGATAATAAAGCAGTGCTGGGGGGGAATTAGCATACAGCTGCTGGGGTGGGTGAAAGTCTCTATAGAGAGTGAAGAAAAAAAAAAAAAAATTATGGATGGGAGATGAAGCCTCATTGCATTTCCATAGTTCCTGGTGATTTTTGGCAGCGTGAGCAAAATATGTTCCGTTCCAACGGGAAAGGACGGTGCTATGATACGGGACTGTGATGTTCATTTAAGACTTGAATGTCCTTTGTTTTATCGTTTCAACGCTCTCCCAAAGCCAAGAGTACTTCTGCCTGCTTTGGGTTCTTTCTGAGTATTTCTCTGGCATGGTTAAATCTGCCAGATGAGTCCTATTTAGAGCTGGGCTCAGTGTCGGGGGGTGAATATTTAACACCTGCTGGAAATGGCTCTGCTTTCCTGGCTAGGGGATGCTCTGTGTGTGCAGGATCCGGAGCCACAGCCTCACGGGGATGCTCCGCACGCAGGAGCATCTCATGGTGGGTTCTCATGGGGTGGGGGAGCTTGGCTCTGGTTTTTTAGGCTGCTACTTTTCTCTTGTTCCTCTCCATCCCTCCTTGGTCCATTTACTCTCTCTCTCTCTCCTGGGCAGGTGCCTGACCTGCAGCTTTGAGTTGCCAGTAGTGTGAAGTGATTCTATAACTTTTCTTCCCTGGTGTTTTTCCAGAAGACTCAGCTCCTGGAGTCCTCTGATGGGAGAATTTAATTTTTCCTTGAGGGAAGACAGACAAACAGGCATGGAAGCTGTTGCGTTTATTACTTTGGGGAAATGCATAAAAACATGATTGAAGTGCTCTCTGAAGCGTCGTGGAGTTGAAAGCGAATTTAAAATACCCAAGTATTAAAATTTATAAAGCAGAATGATTACTGACAAACGAGTAGGCGGTATTCCGAATTCCCCTCCTTGTGAAATAATAAAAAAATTTAAAAAAAAAAGAAAAATCAACCCACGTTCAGTGTTGGGCTCCACCAGAAACAGCTGACTAAGTGAATAGTATTATCTCTTACATACATGAAAAAATGATCTTAAGCAGGGTTAAACACCTGGTTTACTGTGTGTAAATAAAAAGAGCAAGAGTGAAGCTTCAGCAAGTGTGAAGCAGCTTCATAACTCCATGGAGGAAGAGAGGAACTTGCCGAAGACGATGCCGTGTATTTCCCTGGGTGTTAAACTTTCTGAGCCAGAGCAGAGGGCAAGACTCCCCCCCTCGCCCAGAGCAACCGTGTTCTGCTTATCCCCAGGATGAGAATGTGTGAAAAAACCTCGTTTCACTGAGCACCACTCTCATGCTGATGTGGAAGGAGGAACTGCTCAAATCCCTTTTCTGAGGAGTTTAGTTTTTTTGTGGGTGTTTTTTTTCTGTGACTTGGAGGATGTGTAGATTTTTTTGTTGTTTGTTTTTTTTTTTTTTTTTTTTGGAGAGACGTATCTCCTAATAAGAGTGTCATGGTGTGAAGATCCTGTATAATAAAGAAGAAGCATCAGGTAGCATTATTGCTCCATAGAAACCCGTTATTCACCCGAGCAGGGCTGTTATTAGTCTGATTCCAGCTGCGCGGGAGCAGGAGGAGTTCCCTCAGACAGAGCGCAGGAGGAAACTGCAGACAAAAAGGGGTATTTAACTTGTCTCTGTGCTCAAGGTAACTTAATAACTGCTTGGTTTTGTCTTCATCGTGTTAGCAGCGAGGCTTTGTCACGTATTTGAGTGCCAAAGAATAAATGCAGAACACTCCTCCCTCCGCCCACCTCATTTTTACTCAAAAACTGGGAAAAACACCTTTTGGCGATGGGCGACCGTCCCGTCTCGCGGCCCCGTGTCGTGGCAAAATGCTTTCTGGCCCCTTTCTTTGGGGTTTAACATTTTCCGTGTCCGTTAAGCTGGAGAGAGATTTCAGTTTCTTGATGTGCTCCCCACCTGGGCTCTGGGACATCCTCACTCGGGGAGATCTTGGGGTAACGGGGGCTGATGGAGCTGATGGGCAGCCAGGGTTCGTGTCGCTTCAGCAGCTCCAAGCTCTCCCAGTTCTTCCTGCTCTTCTCTGGGAAGAAAACAAAACTTTTGCACAGCTTTTCTGTGTGTGGCTTAAAAAAAAATTTAAAAAAAATCTGATGTGCAAAAATGAGATGTTGCTAATACAGTTCTGTGGGTTTAAGGCAACCATTTTAAAAAAAATAAAAAATATGCAAGATGCTGTGAGCTGCTCCCAGACCCTACTCCTGCAGGAATCTCCTTCAGCAGTGGACACGAGCACTCAAAAAAACCCCAACAAAACCACATAGAGTTAGATGTTATTATATCTGTTACTTTGATTAGCTGATGGACGCACAGGTCCAAGCTCCAATTAGTACCAGACCCCTTGAAAACAGATGTCTTAATCCTGGGCAACAGATTAGCCAGATAATTCGGGAATACAGAGCACCCAAATCTCGTTACGGCCAAGAAGAGCCACGGGGCAGGGTGGCTGCTGCCCTCTTGCCTCACTCGTATTTGGGGGGGAGGCTGATGGGCTGTGGTTTTGTAATTCAGTATTTGCTTCCTTCAAAAACGACCCTATTGCTTGGTTTGCTGTTATCCCTCCATCCAAAGCTGTGCTTTTTGTCTGAAGGGAAGGGGACAGCAGTTTGTGTTCCTCCTCACCTCCTCCTCCTCCTCCTCTTGAGCTCCAGGGGCTGATGGGCTTGAGCTTGGGTGGTGCTGCATCCCTCCCCGCTGCAGCATGGTGCGATGCTTCAGAAGAGAGCTGAGCTGGGCTTTCTTAGCCCCACACAGGTTTTACAGCAGCACTTGGGTTTGTGGGGGACACTGACCTTAGAGCTTCTCATGGAGGACGTGGCGTCGTTAAAAAATGAAGCGGTGCGAGGTAAAACTAGGAACGCACGGGTGCTGCGTGACTGCCCGTCCTGCTCGGTTTTTGGGGATGGAAGCACAAAAAGCACTACTGTTTTTCTGGGAGCCTGTGTTGTCCGTTGCTGGACACGAGCCACATCTCACGTCACCGTTTCTGCATCACATGGGCTGTGGGTGATGGGGAAGGAGGATGCAATCCCGGCGAGTGTGGGACCGTGAAGTCCTTCTCTAAGGATCCGGGTGTGTGGTTGACCAGACTCCGTGGCTGGGTAGGAAGCAGCTGAGAGCTCGTTCCTTGTGGTGAGGAGGAGAGACAAAAGTTCAACAGTTGCGTGTCTGAGTTAGACCAGAAGCTCGATACCAAGGAAGCGTTGAGATGGCTGGAACCCAAAACTGGGGCTGCAATTTCTTTTCAGCTTGTGGGTGGATTTGCATCACTCTTGTTTGATGTTCTTTGGTTTATTCAGAGTTTCTTGGGATTGAAGGAGTTTTTGGGAGCAGAGGAGGACGAAAATATCAGTTGAATCTCTTTGATCCCTTCTGCCTGGCTGGGTAACGCATCAGCAACGTGTGTGTATCGGTGGGCACACCAGGGGGGTCGGCTGTGTGGAGGATCTCGCTCTGTGCCCCTTAGCCGGTGGCACAGGAATTGTTTGACTCAGCGATTCGGGGTGTGAGCGTGGCAGGGTCTGGGGAGAGCTGCTGTGGGATGACTTGGGCAGGTCTGCCTCTGCCTTTGAGTCGGGTCACAGAACCGAAGCGGGGAAGGCGTTGTTCCCTGGGAGGCTGTTCCTCCTCCGACAGCGAGGGAGGCTGTGCGGTGCCTTGGCTTCCCCGTCCTCTGGCCAGGTGTCCCTCGGGCATCGGTCGCTCCTCGAGCCCTGGGAGGAATGCTGTTCGTGGTGGAGTGTGCTCCAGAAAAGAGCTCGCCTTGCTTCTTGAATGCAGCCAGCAGTGACGGGTCAGGATGACTTTAGGTGAAATGTTATTTCTGTTCCCCTCCCTGAGAGGCACTCAGCAGCTGGAAAGCCTTTCCTCTGCGGAGCTTGAGGAAGAGCTTTTTTGCATTGGAAGCTACACCTTAGAGGAAGATGTTTTATTTCCCTTGGTGTTTATGGCCCTGTAAAACGCTATGTAGCTTTTGATTTTTATTTTTTTTTCTTTCTGTAGTCTCAGTTGCATTATGCAGAGGAGCAATTTATTCCTAACAGCTCAGCTTAATATGTGCCATACCTATTTTCACAGGAGCCAGACCTGTTTTAATGTTTGCTGTTTGACTTTTTTTTTAAGTCTTGCGCTGGCTTCTAAACAAATGCTTTTAATAACTTCTGCTTTGGGCTGCACAAAATTTGGTGTATGTTAGTCTGACAAAAATCTCTATGCCTGTTCTTGCCTCTTAATTCTGTGCTTAAGAATTCCCCACGTATTTTACACTGTGTATGTGTTGTTGGAGGCAGTTGCTAAGAGAAGGATTAATCTCAAGAAGAGGAAAGATCACTTCAGTTATATATGCAGCTGAAGTGGTAAAAATTAACTGAAATCGGGTGGCACTTACAAAAATAGGACAGGGTTGCTGCCAAAAAAAGTGGGAAATGAAGAGTCTGCGTTTAACTGCATGTTGACACTGCCTTAGTCATGTCAATAAAGTAACTTTAATTTATGGGTCAGCGAGCTTTTCTAAGGGCCACTGCCTATTTAGATGTATCGATTCCCCTCCCATTAGAAGCTCTGAGTATTGTCCTGGCTAATTTTCAACCCACTGAAGCAGGGTGGGTGGCTTTGGAAGGGGATGGAGGTGAACAGCTGAGCTGAGGAAGGAATCAGACACTGCTTCCAGTTCCCTTCTTTTTTTTTGAAACCCAGCATTAATGGTCCAGCCCAACACCTCCCTGGGGCCTTATCTCCCTGCTCAAGTTGTACCAAATTAATTAGACCAGCACAGCAAAAGCAATACAACCTTCCCTAACACTCCCTGCTCTGCAAATGCAATTACACAGAGCTTATTTTAGATATTCCAATTAGGAGAGTAGGCTTTGCTCACGCACGCTGTCTGGTGTAACTGCTCGTGTCTGGCTGGTAAATACATCGTTAAGTTCTGTTTCCAGGGGAAATGCCTGTCCTAGGAAAATACCTACATT
Source organism: Apaloderma vittatum (assembly GCF_000703405.1). Classification (NCBI taxonomy): domain Eukaryota; kingdom Metazoa; phylum Chordata; class Aves; order Trogoniformes; family Trogonidae; genus Apaloderma; species Apaloderma vittatum. The sequence goes on along the minus strand of NW_009732531.1, from coordinate 119,309 downwards.
TAACTAGACCCAAGTCAACGCAGGGATGGGGAGAGGAAAAGTTCACTCTCAGAGATAACGGGCTTTTCTCATTGTCTCGCAGAGAGAAGTTCTGGTTTGATTTTCCTGCTTAAGTGAGTGTAAACCAGGGATAACTGCAGAATCGTGGGGGTCTTTGTGATTACATGTACGCGCTAAACCTTCTATTAAATAGTTTAGGAGAGCATAATTTTTTTTTAAAAATACAAACCAATAATGAAATGGTCTTCTTACATATTTTTGGCAGATTAAAGTATGTCCCTGCTAGTTCGTGTTTAGCCCCTGTTAGTCCAGCTCAGAAGGGAGGGCTTGCCTTAAAGAATGCTAAGCCAAAGCTGGAAACTAGTCAATCAAAACCTACAGGAGATTGTGGGAGCATTTCTAGCCCCCTCTCTAGCCTCAGATGGCAGCTTGGAGGGCACCTGCGGTGTTCCTCTGCTAGCCAAGTGTTATGAGCTGCTCGCTGGGAGATTGGCATTAGATTAGAGGGTCCTGTTGATCCTGTTATACTCTCCAAGTATTAATTTATATAAATATCCAGAGCCTTATTTCCCATAATCTCTGGAGTCTGTTCTTGGTGCTGGTTCTTATGAGCTGGGGATCTGACCTTTTTAAGCAGCTTTCCAAATTAAGTAGCCAGTAGATTAATTTTCTGTGGCCGGTTTCCATCATGCAAAAGAGGGACTATGCTGGTTTTATCCACTGGCTGAAATCTTGCATCACTTTGGGGTAGATCAGAGCATTTTGGTTTCAAACCTTCCAGACTTTCAGTGCAAAGGGAAGACTAACAGAGATGTGGTGGTGTGTCCAGAGACTGTTGGGACAGTGGTTTTCATTACAATGCTGGAGTGATTTGCAATGATGTTTGATATTCTGTGGTGAGGAACTAGATTGCTCTCTTCAGAAGAATGCTTAATTGAAATCATAAAGATAAAATATAGCCTCTAATCTCAAGAAAAACACCCAAACCAAAACAACCAATATCACAGTACTGACAATGGCCTCTCCATTCTTCCCCCTGATCAAAGTTCATTCTGATTTTTATCTTCTACATACATTAAATATGATGGTTAACCTTCAGATTTCCTGTCTCGGCTCCCCCCCACCAAGCTTTGTGATACTTACAGTTACTATTCAGTTAATTCATTTCCTTGCAGTGTTGAAAGAAAGAGGAACCGATACCCTGAATGCAAATCATGAAAGACAGTAGGAGCGCTTTGGGTAGTAATTAAAAATGGGTGTTAATGTCTGTGGGTGGGTGGGCATCCCTTTCCTGATACACAGAAATGGATTTGGGGCTGATG